>NC_052331.1:35596035-35638460 GCF_016432855.1 Salvelinus namaycush
GGATGAACCAGGACTAGAATACAGTATTATACATATGAAGTGGACAGCAGTAGTTATATAGGATGAACCAGGACTAGAATACAGTATTATACATATGAAGTGGACAGCAGTAGTATATAGGATGAACCAGGACTAGAATACAGTATTATACATATGAAGTGAACAAGCAGTAGTTATATAGGATGAACCAGGACTAGAATACAGTATTATACATATGAAGTGGACAGCAGTAGTTATATAGGATGAACCAGGACTAGAATACAGTATTATACATATGAAGTGGCCTCAGTAGTTATATAGGATGAACCAGGACTAGAATACAGTATTATACATATGAAGTGGACAGCAGTAGTTATATAGGATGAACCAGGACTAGAATACAGTATTATACATATGAAGTGGACAGTAGTAGTTATATAGGATGAACCAGGACTAGAATACAGTATGAAGTGGACAGCAGTAGTTATATAGGATGAACCAGGACTAGAATACAGTATTATACATATGAAGTGGACAGCAGTAGTTATATAGGATGAACCAGGACTAGAATACAGTACAAACCCAACATGTAAAGTGTTGGTTCCATGTTTAATGAGGTGTAATAAAATATCCCAGAAATGTTCAATACACACAAAAAGCTTATTTCTCTCAAAATATGGTGCACAAATTTGTTTACATCCCTGTTAGTGAGCATTTCTCCCTTTGCCAAGATAATCCATCCACCTGACAAGTGTAGCATATCATGAAACTGATTAAACAGCATGATCATTACACAGGTGCACCTTGTGCTGGGGACAATAAAAGGCCACTCTAAAATGAGCAGTTTTGTCACACGACACAATACCACAGATGTCTGAAGTTTTGAGGGAGCGTGTAATTGGCATGCTGACTGCAGGAAGGCCCACCAGAGCTGTTGCCAGAGAATTTTATGTTCATTTCTCTACCATAAGCCTCCAACGTTGTTTTAGAGAATTTGGCAGTACGTCCAGCCAGCCTCACAACTGCAGACCACGTGTATGGCGTTGTGTGGGTTAGCTGATGTCAACGTTGTGAACAGAGTGCCCCATGGTGGTGGTTGGGTTATGGTATGGGCAGGTATAAGCTACGGACAATGAACACAATTGCTGTTTATTGACGGCAATTAGAAAATTTGAATGCACAGAGATACCGTGACGAGATCCTGAGGCCCATTGTTGTACCTTTCATCCACCGCCATCACCTCATGTTTCAGCATGATAATGCACGGCCCCACGTCACAAGGATCTGTACACAATTCCTGGAAGCTGAAAATGTCCCAGGGATATGCCCCAAAATGTCCCAGGGAAATGCCCCAAAATGTCCCAGGGAATAAGCTGAATTTCTTCAGCCTCCTGACGTTGAAGAGGTGCAGATCTTCTTCACCACACTGTCAGTGTGGATGGACTATAGAAACTTAAAACTGAAACATTCTTAGAACCCACACTGGGGCGGTGTAGCAAACACCATGCTTTACCGACTGACGTCTCTCACACTCCTCTGACCGTCTCTCACACTCCTCTGACCGTCTCTCTCACACTCCTCTGACCGTCTCTCACACTCCTCTGACCGTCTCTACAATAAATGTAGAAGACACCACATCCTCTCTGATTCAGAGGGGTTGGGTTAAATGAGAAGACACACCTCTCTGATTCAGAGGGGTTGGGTTAAATGAGGAAGACACACCTCTCTGATTCAGAGGGGTTGGGTTAAATGTAGAAGACACACCTCTCTGATTCAGAGGGGTTGGGTTAAATGTAGAAGACACACCTCTCTGATTCAGAGGGGTTGGGTTAAATGTAGAAGACACACCTCTCTGATTCAGAGGGGTTGGGTTAAATGTAGAAGACACACCTCTCTGATTCAGAGGGGTTGGGTAAATGTAGAAGACACACCTCTCTGATTCAGAGGGGTTGGGTTAATGTAGAAGACACACCTCTCTGATTCAGAGGGGTTGGGTTAAAGGTAGAAGACACACACTCTCTGATTCAGAGGGGTTGGGTTAAATGAGGAAGACACACCTCTCTGATTCAGAGGGGTTGGGTTAAATGTAGAAGACACACCTCTCTGATTCAGAGGGGTTGGGTTAATGTAGAAGACACACCTCTCTGATTCAGGGGTGGGTTAAATGTAGAAGACACACCTCTCTGATTCAGAGGGTTTGGGTTAAATGTAGAAGACACACCTCTCTGATTCAGAGGGGTTGGGTTAAATGTAGAAGGACACACCTCTCTGATTCAGAGGGGTTGGGTTAAATGTAGAAGACACACCTCTCTGATTCACACCTCTCTGATTCAGAGGGGTTGGGTTAAATGTAGAAGACACACCTCTCTGATTCAGAGGGGTTGGGTTAAATGTAGAAGACACACCTCTCTGATTCAGAGGGTGGTTAATAAACTGAAGGTGGTTAACTGTGGAAGACACAGCACCTCTCTGATTCAGAGGGGTTGGGTTTACTGTGGAAGACACAGCACCTCTCAGAGGGGTTGGGTTTACTGTGGAAGACACAGCACCTCTCAGAGGGGTTGGGTTTACTGTGGAAGACACACCTCTCTGATTCAGAGGGGTTGGGTTTACTGTGGAAGACACACCTCTCTGATTCAGAGGGGTTGGGTTAAATGTAGAAGACACACCTCTCTGATTCAGAGGGGTTGGGTTAAATGAGGAAGACACACCTCTCTGATTCAGAGGGGTTGGGTTAAATGAGGAAGACACACCTCTCTGATTCAGAGGGGTTGGGTTAAATGAGGAAGACACACCTCTCTGATTCAGAGGGGTTGGGTTAAATGAGGAAGACTCACCTCTCTGATTCAGAGGGGTTGGGTTAAATGAGGAAGACTCACCTCTCTGATTCAGAGGGGTTGGGTTAAATGTGAAGACACACCTCTCTGATTCAGAGGGGTTGGGTTAAATGAGGAAGACACACCCTCTCTGATTCAGAGGGGTTGGGTTAAATGTAGAAGACACACCTCTCTGATTCAGAGGGGTTGGGTTAAATGTAGAAGACACACCTCTCTGATTCAGAGGGGTTGGGTTAAATGAGGAAGACACACACCTCTCTGATTCAGAGGGGTTGGGTTAAATGTAGAAGACACACCTCTCTGATTCAGAGGGGTTGGGTTAAATGAGGAAGACACGTTTCAGTTGTACAACTGACTAGGTATCCCCCCCTTTCCCACATATTGTCAGGGCTGCCACACAGAGGCCTGGGGCACTAGTTGTGCTCTATAGAGGAATAAGGTAGTTTCTAATGCACTATATTAGAAGGAAAAAAAATAGTTTACCTCCTCATTCTCTCCTTCCTCCTCTCCTGTCACTATGGTTTCCTCAGATGCCAGCTTATTGGCTGCCTCCAGCACGGCAGCGAATCCCTGCTCAGCTCCCGTCCCCCCCTCCTGGCCAGGGATTGGATGAAACCCTGTTGGATGCAGATAAGTCATTCTGATTGGATCACACAAACATAACTACAAAAAAAACAACTATTGTTTATACACAACTACAACAAAACTACAATAATTGATCTGTTATTACATTCAGTATCTAACATTACTAATGGAACAAGAGCTTATCTCCTGTTTCTGTAGTGAGACAGCTTGATGTACAGGACACTAGTCAATCTCCTGTAGTGAACCAGCTTGATGTACAGGACACTAGTCCATCTCCTGTAGTGAGACAGCTTGATGTACAGGACACTAGTCCATCTCCTGTAGTGAACCAGCTTGATGTACAGGACACTAGTCCATCTCCTGTAGTGAGACAGCTTGATGTACAGGACACTAGTCCATCTCCTGTAGTGAACCAGCTTGATGTACAGGACACTAGTCCATCTCCTGTAGTGAGACAGCTTGATGTACAGGACACTAGTCCATCTCCTGTAGTGAACCAGCTTGATGTACAGGACACTAGTCCATCTCCTGTAGTGAATCAGCTTGATGTACAGGACACTAGTCCATCTCCTGTAGTGAACCAGCTTGATGTACAGGACACTAGTCCATCTCCTGTAGTGAAACAGCTTGATGTACAGGACACTAGTCCATCTCCTGTAGTGAACCAGCTTGATGTACAGGACACTAGTCCATCTCCTGTAGTGAGACAGCTTGATGTACAGGACACTAGTCCATCTCCTGTAGTGAACCAGCTTGATGTACAGGACACTAGTCCATCTCCTGTAGTGAACCAGCTTGATGTACAGGACACTAGTCCATCTCCTGTAGTGAGACAGCTTGATGTACAGGACACTAGTCCATCTCCTGTAGTGAACCAGCTTGATGTACAGGACACTAGTCCATCTCCTGTAGTGAGACAGCTTGATGTACAGGACACTAGTCCATCTCCTGTAGTGAGACAGCTTGATGTACAGGACACTAGTCCATCTCCTGTAGTGAGACCGCTTGATGTACAGGACACTAGTCCATCTCCTGTAGTGAGACAGCTTGATGTACAGGACACTAGTCCATCTCCTGTAGTGAGACAGCTTGATGTACAGGACACTAGTCCATCTCCTGTAGTGAGACAGCTTGATGTACAGGACACTAGTCCATCTCCTGTAGTGAACCAGCTTGATGTACAGGACACTAGTCCATCTCCTGTAGTGAACCAGCTTGATGTACAGGACACTAGTCCATCTCCTGTAGTGAACCAGCTTGATGTACAGGACACTAGTCCATCTCCTGTAGTGAATCAGCTTGATGTACAGGACACTAGTCCATCTCCTGTAGTGAACCAGCTTGATGTACAGGACACTAGTCCATCTCCTGTAGTGAGACAGCTTGATGTACAGGACACTAGTCCATCTCCTGTAGTGAACCAGCTTGATGTACAGGACACTAGTCCATCTCCTGTAGTGAGACAGCTTGATGTACAGGACACTAGTCCATCTCCTGTAGTGAACCAGCTTGATGTACAGGACACTAGTCCATCTCCTGTAGTGAACCAGCTTGATGTACAGGACACTAGTCCATCTCCTGTAGTGAGACAGCTTGATGTACAGGACACTAGTCCATCTCCTGTAGTGAGACCGCTTGATGTACAGGACACTAGTCCATCTCCTGTAGTGAGACAGCTTGATGTACAGGACACTAGTCCATCTCCTGTAGTGAGACAGCTTGATGTACAGGACACTAGTCCATCTCCTGTAGTGAACCAGCTTGATGTACAGGACACTAGTCCATCTCCTGTAGTGAACCAGCTTGATGTACAGGACACTAGTCCATCTCCTGTAGTGAACCAGCTTGATGTACAGGACTCACCTGGGGGGACAGGCAGCTCATCATAGTTGACAGTTCTTCCTGCTTTGTGGGTGCGGATGGCACTCTGGTATTGCTGTGGGAACAGGTCATGGGTCATATCAAAGTCCTCTAATAACCAGAGGTCAAAGGTGATAAGGATTTAGGCATGGCTTGAGTCCCATTGTAACGCTGGCACGTTTTGAACTTTAACCCCTTTTTTAAAAAACATTGTGTGTTTGAGCTACATTGGATTGGTTTATTTCTTTTGCATCCGCAGACGCCAACCGCCCGCAGACGCCAACCGCCCGCAGACGCCAACCGCCCGCAGACGCCAACCGCCCGCAGACGCCAACCGCCCGCAGACGCCAACCGCCCGCAGACGCCAACCGCCCGCAGACGCCAACCGCCCGCAGACGCCAAATCCCAGGACATAGTGTCTATAATACTGTAAGGGGTTCTTCTACATAGAAGATCATAGGAAATCCCAGGACAGTGTCAGGTTTTTGATTAGGCATTTTTGTTGTTGTTGCCATTTGTCAATAAAACTCATGAATGAAACAGTTTATGTCAAACTGTTTTGTGTTCAACTTGTAGCCCTGGTTGTCCTGACAAGAACATGGTGAAACACTTCATTGTGAGGATCAATATAAAAGGGCTGGACATGAAGACACATGAAAGACAAACAAATGAAAAGGCGATTTTTGATGGAGTCTCGGGACCGAAAGGGTTTTAAGTACTTTGTGATTGATCGTTATTGATTGTTCTACACGGTTAAGGTTAGGTCTTAGGAGGCGTTACCTTGGCGATGCGCTCGTGCATACGGGCCTTGCGGTCGTCTCCGCTGGCTTTGGCCTGGGCGCAGGCCTCCTGATACCTGTCTCTCCGCTGCTCCAGGGCCTCCAGCACGTCTTTAGGCTGGGCAGGGACAGCAGAGGGGGCTGGAGGTGTGGAGGCAGGGGGATTGGGGCTCGAGATCTGTCCAGGACCGGGTTCTTTTTCTGGGCCAGACAAGGCCGAGATGACCCCTAAAGACAGCGCAACGGATGATAAATGATGACTAATCAAATAGTATTTATTTTATCTTACTGTTTTCAAAATGGCTCCATTCTCTATATAGTGCAGTGGTTCTGATAAGGATCTGGCCTAAAGTAGTGCACTACATAGGGAATAGGGTTCCATAGGGCTCTGGTCTAAAGTAGTGGCTATATAGGAAATAGGGTGCCATTTCAGATCAGTCCTGTGGTCACACTCCTTACCCGAGGACAGTGAGGGTGGCAGGCCACTCAGGTCCACCTCCTGCCCCTTCTCCAACGCGTCAATCACCGCGTCAAACCTCTGCAACCAAAAACACAGACAACAACCAGATATCACAATGGCAGTCTTTGTTGACTTCCTACATGTTTTGCATGCCTCAGATAACTCCAGGGACTCCGTGAGGAACAGGACAACGAGAGAGAAAGAAAAAGAGACACACAGATACAAATGGACTCAAACTTCTCCAGCTGCCCTAGTTTAATACACAGAGAACATCACTCTCCTCCAGCTGCCCTAGTTTAATACACAGAGAACATCACTCTCCTCCAGCTGCCCTAGTTTAATACACAGAGAACATCTCTCTCCGCCAGCTGCCCTAGTTTAATACACAGAGAACATCTCTCTCCGCCAGCTGCCCTAGTTTAATACACAGAGAACATCTCTCTCCGCCAGCTGCCCTAGTTTAATACACAGAGAACATCTCTCTCCGCCAGCTGCCCTAGTTTAATACACAGAGAACATCTCTCTCCGCCAGCTGCCCTAGTTTAATACACAGAGAACATCTCTCTCCGCCAGCTGCCCTAGTTTAATACACAGAGAACATCTCTCTCCGCCAGCTGCCCTAGTTTAATACACAGAGAACATCTCTCTCCTCCAGCTGCCCTAGTTTAATACACAGAGAACATCTCTCTCCTCCAGCTGCCCTAGTTTAATACACAGAGAACATCTCTCTCCTCCAGCTGCCCTAGTTTAATACACAGAGAACATCACTCTCCTCCAGCTGCCCTAGTTTAATACACAGAGAACATCACTCTCCTCCAGCTGCCCTAGTTTAATACACAGAGAACATCACTCCCCGCCAGCTGCCCTAGTTTAATACACAGAGAACATCTCTCTCCGCCAGCTGCCCTAGTTTAATACACAGAGAACATCTCTCTCCGCCAGCTGCCCTAGTTTAATACACAGAGAACATCTCTCTCCGCCAGCTGCCCTAGTTTAATACACAGAGAACATCTCTCTCCTCCAGCTGCCCTAGTTTAATACACAGAGAACATCTCTCTCCTCCAGCTGCCCTAGTTTAATACACAGAGAACATCTCTCTCCTCCAGCTGCCCTAGTTTAATACACAGAGAACATCTCTCTCCTCCAGCTGCCCTAGTTTAATACACAGAGAACATCACTCTCCTCCAGCTGCCCTAGTTTAATACACAGAGAACATCACTCTCCTCCAGCTGCCCTAGTTTAATACACAGAGAACATCACTCTCCTCCAGCTGCCCTAGTTTAATACACAGAGAACATCACTCTCCTCCAGCTGCCCTAGTTTAATACACAGAGAACATCACTCTCCTCCAGCTGCCCTAGTTTAATACACAGAGAACATCACTCTCCTCCAGCTGCCCTAGTTTAATACACAGAGAACATCACTCTCCTCCAGCTGCCCTAGTTTAATACACAGAGAACATCTCTCTCCTCCAGCTGCCCTAGTTTAATACACAGAGAACATCTCTCTCCTCCAGCTGCCCTAGTTTAATACACAGAGAACATCTCTCTCCTCCAGCTGCCCTAGTTTAATACACAGAAAACATCACTCTCCTCCAGCTGCCCTAGTTTAATACACAGAAAACATCACTCTCCTCCAGCTGCCCTAGTTTAATACACAGAGAACATCACTCTCCTCCAGCTGCCCTAGTTTAATACACAGAGAACATCACTCTCCTCCAGCTGCCCTAGTTTAATACACAGAGAACATCACTCTCCTCCAGCTGCCCTAGTTTAATACACAGAGAACATCTCTCTCCTCCAGCTGCCCTAGTTTAATACACAGAGAACATCTCTCCTCCAGCTGCCCTAGTTTAATACACAGAGAACATCTCTCTCCTCCAGCTGCCCTAGTTTAATACACAGAGAACATCTCTCTCCTCCAACTTCTATAGTAGGCAACAAGGCCGCTGTTAAGACTCTCCATGTATCACTTTGTCAGATAACTGCCAGAGTTGTAGATATAGAATAGACAACAAAACCTTCACCAGGCTCATCCCCAAGAGATTACATTACTCCCCTAGCTTATTCCTGGAAGAGCCTAATACATTACTCCCCTAGCTTATTCCTGGAAGAGCCTAATACATTACTCCCCTAGCTTATTCCTGGAAGAGCCTAATACATTTCTCCCCTAGCTTATTCCTGGAAGAGCCTAATACATTACTCCCCTAACTTATTCCTGGAAGAGCCTAATACATTACTCCCCAAGCTTATTCCAGGAAGAGCCTAATACATTACTCCCCTAGCTTATTCCTGGAAGAGCCTAAGCTAATCAAATCAAAGTTTATTTATCACGTGTGCCAAATACATCAGGTGTAGACCTTACAGTGAAATGCTTACTTACAGGCTCTAACCAATAGTGCAAGTAAGGTATTAGGTGAACAATAGGAAGGTAAAGAAATAAAACAGTAAAAAGACAGGCTATATACAGTAGAGAATATACAGTAGAGAATATACAGTAGAGGCTATATACAGTAGAGAGGCTATATACAGTAGAGAGGCTATATACAGTAGAGAGGCTATATACAGTAGAGGCTATATACAGTAGAGAGGTTATATACAGTAGAGAGGTTATATACAGTAGAGAGGTTATATACAGTAGAGAGGCTCTATACAGTAGAGAGGCTCTATACAGTAGAGAGGCTATATACAGTAGAGAGGCTATATACAGTAGAGGGGCTATATACAGTAGAGAGGCTATATACAGTAGAGAGGCTATATACAGTAGAGAGGCTATATACAGTAGAGAGGCTATATACAGTAGAGAGGCTATATACAGTAGAGGGGCTATATACAGTAGAGAGGCTATATACAGTAGAGAGGCTATAACAGTAGAGAGGTTATATACAGTAGAGAGGCTATATACAGTAGAGGGGCTATATACAGTAGAGAGGCTATATACAGTAGAGAGGCTATATACAGTAGCGAGGCTATATACAGTAGAGAGGCTATATACAGTAGAGAGGCTATATACAGTAGAGAGGCTATATACAGTAGAGAGGCTCTATACAGTAGAGAGGCTCTATACAGTAGAGAGGTTATATACAGTAGAGAGGCTCTATACAGTAGAGAGGCTATATACAGTAGAGAGGCTATATACAGTAGAGAGGCTATAACAGTAGAGAGGTTATATACAGTAGAGAGGCTATATACAGTAGAGAGGCTATATACAGTAGAGAGGCTATAACAGTAGAGAGGCTATATACAGTAGAGAGGCTATATACAGTAGAGAGGCTATATACAGTAGAGAGGCTATAACAGTAGAGAGGTTATATACAGTAGAGAGGCTATATACAGTAGAGAGGCTATATACAGTAGGGAGGCTATATACAGTAGGGAGGCTATATACAGTAGAGAGGCTATATACAGTAGAGAGGCTATATACAGTAGAGAGGCTATATACAGTAGAGAGGCTATATACAGTAGAGAGGCTATATACAGTAGAGAGGCTATATACAGTAGAGAGGCTATATACAGTAGAGAGAATATATACAGTAGAGAGGCTATATACAGTAGCGAGGTTATATACAGACACCGGTTAGTCAGGCTGATTGAGGTAGTATGTACATGTAGATATGGTTAAAGTGACTACGCATTTATGATAAACAGAGAGTAGCAGCAGCGTAAAAGATGGGTTGGGGGGAGGGGGGGGCTATTCTTTAAAATGTCAACACTTTTTGACCCCCCAAAACATAAAACAGTGACCTTGCTGGTCCTGAAGTAGAGTTTGACTTGTTCCATGTCTCCTTGCTGCTTGGCTTTCAGAGCTGCCACTTTGTACTCTCTCTGTCTGCCTAACAGCATCGCCTTCGTGGCCTCGCCTACTGTGGGATCAGAGGAGAACACAGAGATACACAGCATTCACAACCACATCCAGGAGTGTAGACAGCATTCACAACCACATCCAGGAGTGTAGTGAAGACAGCATTCACAACCACATCCAGGAGTGTAGTGTAGACAGCATTCACAACCACATCCAGGAGTGTAGTGTAGACAGCATTCACAACCACATCCAGGAGTGTAGAAGACAGCATTCACAACCACATCCAGGAGTGTAGACAGCATTCACAACCACATCCAGGAGTGTAGACAGCATTCACAACCACATCCAGGAGTGTAGTGAAGACAGCATTCACAACCACATCCAGGAGTGTAGTGTAGACAGCATTCACAACCACATCCAGGAGTGTAGTGTAGACAGCATTCACAACCACATCCAGGAGTGTAGAAGACAGCATTCACAACCACATCCAGGAGTGTAGACAGCATTCACAACCACATCCAGGAGTGAAGACAGCATTCACAACCACATCCAGGAGTGAAGACAGCATTCACAACCACATCCAGGAGTGTAGAAGACAGCATTCACAACCACATCCAGGAGTGTAGACAGCATTCACAACCACATCCAGGAGTGTAGAAGACAGCATTCACAACCACATCCAGGAGTGTAGTGTAGACAGCATTCACAACCACATCCAGGAGTGTAGAAGACAGCATTCACAACCACATCCAGGAGTGTAGAAGACAGCATTCACAACCACATCCAGGAGTGTAGAAGACAGCATTCACAACCACATCCAGGAGTGTAGAAGACAGCATTCACAACCACATCCAGGAGTGTAGAAGACAGCATTCACAACCACATCCAGGAGTGTAGACAGCATTCACAACCACATCCAGGAGTGTAGAAGACAGCATTCACAACCACATCCAGGAGTGTAGAAGACAGCATTCACAACCACATCCAGGAGTGTAGAAGACAGCATTCACAACCACATCCAGGAGTGTAGAAGACAGCATTCACAACCACATCCAGGAGTGTAGAAGACAGCATTCACAACCACATCCAGGAGTGTAGACAGCATTCACAACCACATCCAGGAGTGTAGACAGCATTCAAAACCACATCCAGGAGTGTAGTGTAGACAGCATTCACAACCACATCCAGGAGTGAAGACAGCATTCACAACCACATCCAGGAGTGAAGACAGCATTCACAACCACATCCAGGAGTGAAGACAGCATTCACAACCACATCCAGGAGTGTAGACAGCATTCACAACCACATCCAGGAGTGTAGTGTAGACAGCATTCACAACCACATCCAGGAGTGTAGACAGCATTCACAACCACATCCAGGAGTGTAGACAGCATTCACAACCACATCCAAGAGTGTAGACAGCATTCACAACCACATCCAGGAGTGAAGACAGCATTCACAACCACATCCAGGAGTGAAGACAGCATTCACAACCACATCCAGGAGTGAAGACAGCATTCACAACCACATCCAGGAGTGTAGACAGCATTCACAACCACATCCAGGAGTGAAGACAGCATTCACAACCACATCCAGGAGTGTAGACAGCATTCACAACCACATCCAGGAGTGTAGACAGCATTCACAACCACATCCAAGAGTGTAGACAGCATTCACAACCACATCCAGGAGTGTAGACAGCATTCACAACCACATCCAGGAGTGTAGACAGCATTCATAACCACATCCAGGAGTGTAGACAGCATTCACAACCACATCCAGGAGTGTAGACAGCATTCACAACCACATCCAGGAGTGTAGTGAACCTCCTGTAGACAAACAAATGCAACATTCATTTGTTTGGAGGCAGGTGATTCTTGTTTCCTGTATCATTTATCTAATCTGTATTAAATTGCAGCTGCCCACATGGTAAAAATAAATTGATTGAAATGATTGACTAAGTAACAGTAACAATCATTAATTGATTGACTTCCTGTGTGACCTGTGCTGGCCTGTCCAGTCTCTTCCTCTCCCTCAGTGCTAGGATGGCTGCTAACAGTGGCCAGGGTGGAGATAGATGACAGCTCCTCCTCACTGCTGGGTGATACTGCCTCAGGGGAGACAGGTACAGGTAACGTTTCAGCAGGAGCAGCAGCCTCTGGCTCCCCCTGCTGTTGTGGAGGTGTCGGTTCAGGTTGAAGAACAGAGGGCGGAGGGGGAGGAGCACGTCGTGGGGGGCCGGTGGAGGTAGGGGCTCCACCGGCTACAGGTGGGGGGATGTCAGCCTCATCCACCGTCCTCCCCTTCTTCAATGACACCAGCATGGACTCCAGGCTCTGTGGAGAAACAGAGATAAGGAGACGGGACAAAAAAAGCTTTTCGGACTTCAGATCAGGGGGAGTAGTCAAATCCTCCTGCTATTAGCAAATTGTCTCAGGGTAGTGCTGATCTTGGATCAGGTCCTTCCTGACCATATGATCTTATTCATTATGATATTTACATTTTATTAAAGGGAGAAGCTTTACACTCTGAGAAGCTTTGTGAATATAGGCTCTGGAGAGCAACAAGGAGTACATGCTTTTGCACCAGCTCTACACTAAAAAACACAGCAGGACATGAGAGAGTTTATAGTGAACTACAAATTAGCATCACCACCTGGAGCCCTCTGTCGTATCTCCGTGCTTTAGACGATTCCCCTGAGGCCTTGGCGTGCGCTACAGCTGTCCGGTACATACTCAGTCTCTCCTCCAAGGTGTGCTGCAGACTGCCAGGTACTGCAGGAGGAGCCCTTGCCAACTGATGATAAGAACAACCACCAAGTTTGATAATTCAGTGTTCATGTGTATTGTGAAATATTGTAAAATACAGGTTTCTGACAAGACACGTTACAGTGCCTTCAGGAAGTATTCATACCCCTTGACTTATTGCACATTTTGTTGTGTAATAGACAATTCAAAATTGATTACATTTATTTTCTCTCACCCATCTATACAAAATACGCCATAATGAGTGAAAACTTGGTTTCCTTCTTCTACGGCAACTGAGTTAGGAAGGACCCCTGTAGTGACTGGGTGTATTGATACACCATCCAAAGTGTAATTAGTAACTTCACCATGCTCAAAGGGATATTCAATGTCTGCTTTGTTTTTTTGTTAATCCCCATCTACCAATAGGTGTCCTTCTTTGCGAGGTATTGGAAAAACTCCCTGGTCTTTGTGGTTGAATCTGTGTGAAATTCACTGCTCGACTGAGGGACCTTACAGATAATTGTATGTGTGGGGTACAGAGATGAGGAAGTCATTAAAAAATCATGTTAAACACAATTATTTAACAGAGTGATTCCATGCAACTTATTATGTGACTTGTTAAGCACATTTGTACTAATTTAGGCTCCTTGCCATAATAAAGGGGTTGAATACTTGACTCAAGACATTTCAGCTTTTCATAAAAATGTGTGCTTTTTCAAAACTAAAAACATAATTCCACTTTGACATTATGGGGGTATTGTGTGTAGGCCAGTAACATTTAATACATGTTAAATTCAGGCTGTAACACATCAAAATGTGGAAAAAGTCCAGGGAGGTGAATACTTTCTGAAGGCTCTGCATGTGACCTTCCGAGTTGGAAAAACAAGTGGGAAGCCTGGAAGCCAAGACTGAGCCTGGAAGTCAGAACCAAGACTGAGCCTGGAAGTCGGAACCAAGACTGAGCCTGGAAGTCGGAACCAAGACTGAGCCTGGAAGTCGGAACCAAGACTGAGCCTGAAAGTCGGAACCAAGACTGAGCCTGAAAGTCGGAACCAAGACTGAGCCTGAAAGTCGGAACCAAGACTGAGCCTGAAAGTCGGAACCAAGACTGAGCCTGAAAGTCGGAACCAAGACTGAGCCTGAAAGTCGGAACCAAGACTGAGCCTGAAAGTCGGAACCAAGACTGAGCCTGAAAGTCGGAACCAAGACTGAGCCTGAAAGTCGGAACCAAGACTGAGCCTGAAAGTCGGAACCAAGACTGAGCCTGAAAGTCAAAACCAAGACTGAGCCTGAAAGTCAGAACCAAGACTGAGCCTGAAAGTCAGAACCAAGACTGAGCCTGAAAGTCAGAACCAAGACTGAAAGTCAGAACCAAGACTGAAAGTCAGAACCAAGACTGAAAGTTAGAACCAAGACTGAGCCTGAAAGTTGGAGCACATCATCACAGGAAGCTGGTAGGTAGCCTAGTAGTTAACAGCGTTGGGACAGTAATCAAAAGGTTGCTGGTTCGAATTCCCAAGCCGACTAGATGAAAAATCTGTCATGGTGCCCTTGAGCAAGGCACTTACCCCTAGTTGCCCAAGTCAAAAAAAAAAAAAAATGTAAAAAAACATAAGCCCGGGTTCCAAGACCACGTCCCGACGTGAGCCCGGGTTCCAAGACCACGTCCCGACGTGAGCCCGGGTTCCAAGACCACGTCCCGACGTGAGCCCGGGTTGCAAGACCACGTCCCGACGTGAGCCCGGGTTGCAAGACCACGTCCCGACGTGAGCCCGGGTTGCAAGACCACGTCCCGACGTGAGCCCGGGTTGCAAGACCACGTCCCGACGTGAGCCCGGGTTGCAAGACCACGTCCCGACGTGAGCCCGGGTTGCAAGACCACGTCCCGACGTGAGCCCGGGTTGCAAGACCACGTCCCGACGTGAGCCCGGGTTGCAAGACCACGTCCCGACGTGAGCCCGGGTTGCAAGACCACGTCCCGACGTGAGCCCGGGTTGCAAGACCACGTCCCGACGTGAGCCCGGGTTGCAAGACCACGTCCCGACGTGAGCCCGGGTTGCAAGACCACGTCCCGACGTGAGCCCGGGTTGCAAGACCACGTCCCGACGTGAGCCCGGGTTGCAAGACCACGTCCCGACGTGAGCCCGGGTTGCAAGACCACGTCCCGACGTGAGCCCGGGTTGCAAGACCACGTCCCGACGTGAGCCCGGGTTGCAAGACCACGTCCCGACGTGAGCCCGGGTTGCAAGACCACGTCCCGACGTGAGCCCGGGTTGCAAGACCACGTCCCGACGTGAGCCCGGGTTGCAAGACCACGTCCCGACGTGAGCCCGGGTTCCAAGACCACGTCCCGACGTGAGCCCGGGTTCCAAGACCACGTCCCGACGTGAGCCCGGGTTCCAAGACCACGTCCCGACGTGAGCCCGGGTTCCAAGACCACGTCCCGACGTGAGCCCGGGTTCCAAGACCACGTCCCGACGTGAGCCCGGGTTCCAAGACCACGTCCCGACGTGAGCCCGGGTTCCAAGACCACGTCCCGACGTGAGCCCGGGTTCCAAGACCACGTCCCGACGTGAGCCCGGGTTCCAAGACCACGTCCCGACGTGAGCCCGGGTTCCAAGACCACGTCCCGACGTGAGCCCGGGTTCCAAGACCACGTCCCGACGTGAGCCCGGGTTCCAAGACCACGTCCCGACGTGAGCCCGGGTTCCAAGACCACGTCCCGACGTGAGCCCGGGTTCCAAGACCACGTCCCGACGTGAGCCCGGGTTGCAAGACTACGTCCCGACGTGAGCCCGGGTTGCAAGACTACGTCCCGACGTGAGCCCGGGTTGCAAGACTACGTCCCAACGTGAGCCCGGGTTGCAAGACTACGTCCCAACGTGAGCCCGGGTTGCAAGACTACGTCCCAACGTGAGCCCGGGTTGCAAGACTACGTCTGACTGTTGCAGCACATTATCACAGCATAAGCATCGAAATTATACCTGTATACAAACTAACACAAGCAGTCCATTTCATGTGCTACTATTAACTTGAGCCACTTCAAACTGACACAAAAACAGTAGTGGCATAAGGAAAAGAGGATTCACACATTTCAGTATTGTAAAATAGTATTTCACTCCACTTGTTTGCCAGAGTCTGTTGAGAATGGAAACGTAAGTGCTGCTTGCATTGTAGTCGACGACGCTCTGATTAGAGACGTGAGTGACAAGCCCATTAACACTTATTACACGCTTCAGTATTTCACACACACACACAGGTAACGCAGTCAAAACTTAAAAAAAGTCACACGCTGGATTTACAGGATACAACTTAGTTTGTATAGGCAGGTGATGTCATGTTAGTTACCTGGGGTGGTGATTGTGGCGTCTCTTCCGTGGAGGTGGGTGTCACACGATCCTCCGTTTCCTCGTCGCCCACCACTTCCTGCAGCTCAGCCTGGTAACATAGGTAAACAAAACATGTTTATCACAGGTTCAACGCCAACACTGACACAGCGACACACACAACGCAGTGAGTCGCACACACACAACGCAGTGAGTCGCGCGCGCACACACACACACACACACACACACCCACACACACACAACGCAGTGAGTCGCACACACACACACAATAAGTAATGATCAAAAATAGACTGAAATAAACACAAACAGTTACCAGTAAATCTTCATCATCTTCCAGGTTATCATCATCATCATCATCGTATATATCCTTCATACACTCCTCTGCCATTCTGGCTATATTCTCCATAGGTAAGGGGGCTGGGACAGAGAGACATAAGAATTAGTGAAACATATCAGCGGCGTAATCAGTGGGAGAAATATTCTAAATTAACAGGGGGTTCCATCTTGTGATTTTATTATTTTTTTTAAAGATAAAACGTATTCACAAGGATGACCTATGACCCTCAAAGAGTAATGTTTCTACCACGCTGCTGGACGGTCCTCACCGTCCTTCATCAACAAAAACAATGAAGGCGGCGAACAGTGGCGCTGTTCCCTAATGCGGATTTCATCGCAAATTAAAACTTTGAAATTGTATCTCATTAAATTAATTAATGGATTTTATTAAAGTACATCTACAGTGCCTTCAGAAAGTATTCATACCCCTTGACTTATTACACATTTTCTTGTGTTACAACCCGAATTCAAAATGGATTAAATAAAACATTTAAAATCTGTCACCCATCGAGTTCACCTGTGGCCAATTCAATTATTTGAACATGATTTTGAAAAATCAAACACCAGTCTATATAAAAGGTCCCACAGTTGACAGTGCATGTCATAGACACAAAACCATGAAGTCCAAAGAACTGTCCGTAGATCACAGAGATATAATTGTGATTAGGCATACAGTATATCTGGGGAAGGGTATAAAACAGTTTCTAGAATGTTCAAAGTTTCCACAGAGCACAGCGTCCGCCATTACTGGGAAAAGGGAAAAATATGGAACTACTCAGACTCTGCCTAGAGCTGTCCGTCTGACCAAACTGATCAACCAGGAAAGGAGGACCTTGGTCAGGGAGGTGACCAAGAACCCTATGATCACTGACATAACTACAGAGTTCCTTGGCTGAGATGGGAGAACCTTCCAGAAGGACAACAGTCTCTACAACACTCCACCAATCTGGGCTTTATGGGGGGAGTGGCCAGATGGAAACCACTCCTGAGAAACAAGGCACATGACAGCAGGTCTGGAGTTTGCAAAAAAGGCACGTGAAAAACTCAGCGCGTAAGGCAAAAGAATATGTGGTCTGATGAGACAAATTGAACTCTTGAGCCTGAATGAAAAGTGCTGTCTGGAGAAAACCAGACACAGTTATCACCCGTCTAACACCATCCCTACCGTGAAGCATGGTGGTGGCAGCATCATGCTATGGGGGATGCTTTTCAGCAGCAGGTTCTGGGACACTTGTAAGGATAGAGGGGAACAATGAATGGAGCCAAATACAGGTAAATCCTTGATGAGAACCAGCTTCAGAGTACAACGGACTTTACACCTGGGGCAAAGATTCACATTCCAACAGGACAATGACCAAGCACACAGCCAAAGCAATGCTGGAATTGCTTCAGAACTAGAATGTATAAGTCATTGAGTGGCCCAGCCAAACCCCAGACTTAAATCTCATTGAAAATCTATGGAAAGACTTGAAGATTGCTATTCACCGCCACTCCCCATCTAACTTAACAGAGCTAGAGAAATATGTAAAGCAGAACGGGATAAAATCTCAGATGTGCAAAGCTGATAGACATACCCAAGAAGACTCAAAGCTTTTAAAATCGCCAACAAAGGTGTGAATACTTATGTAGATTAGATATTTCCGTATTTAATTCCAAATAAATTTGCTAAAATTTCTACAAACATCTTTTCACTTTGTCATTATGGGGTATTGTGTGTAGATGGGTGAGAAAGTCAAGTGGTATGAATACTTTCTGAAAGTTGTTTAGTTCTTATATTTTATTTAACATGACAAGTCAGTTAAGAACAAATTCTTACTTTCAATGACGGCCTAGGAACAGCGAACTGCCTTGTTCAGGGGCAGAACGACAGATTTTTACCTTGTCAGCTCAGTGATTCGGTCCAGCAACCTTTCTGTTACTGGCTCAACGCTCTAACCACCCGCCTCTAACCACCAGGCCACCCGCCTCTAACCACCAGGCCACCCGCCTCTAACCACCAGGCCACCCGCCTCTAACCACCAGGCCACCCGCCTCTAACCACCAGGCCACCCGCCTCTAACCACCAGGCCACCCGCCTCTAACCACCAGGCCA
Organism: Salvelinus namaycush; assembly: GCF_016432855.1. Taxonomy (NCBI): domain Eukaryota; kingdom Metazoa; phylum Chordata; class Actinopteri; order Salmoniformes; family Salmonidae; genus Salvelinus; species Salvelinus namaycush. Next base: position 35,614,859 of record NC_052331.1, read on the forward strand.
CCCGCCTCTAACCACCAGGCCACCCGCCTCTAACCACCAGGCCACCCGCCTCTAACCACCAGGCCACCCGCCTCTAACCACTAGGCCACCCGCCTCTAACCACGATTACAACAAAGTGTGTGGAGACTTACCCTTCTGCTTTAGTCTCCCTCCAGCAGGCTTGCCCCCAGTGAGAGCTGATAACTCGGCCTCTAGATCAGCATCATCCACGGTCGGATCATCCATGTCCTGCGTCATCGCCTCTGGGTTGAAGTCCACAAACAAACCCATCTGGAACCAAGAAAAGTGAATAGTGACATAGGATAGTGTGTGTGTGTACGCGTGAGAGAGAGGTTAGCCAGCCAGCCTCCTCGTTGTCATTTTACGTTGTGACACACACAGGTGATGTGTCCCTCACCTGTTTGGCTGCAGCTGCGCCCTGGCCCTTTGGCAACGGAGCCCTCTTCTTCTTCCCGAACATACTGCTAGTTTTAAAACACCCCTAACCGGAGGAATTAAACCGTCCCAAGAGATCTGGGAAAAACAGAAGATAACAGACTAACGTTGGTTAGATAATTAACGTTAGCTAGATAGCTAGCTAGTTATGTTGCTACGCTAAACGTCAGTTAGTTAACACTACTAACCAGCGTTGTTAGTAAGTTCAACTTAAAGTTACTAACTTAAAACAGTTGCAGGTTCAGCAGGTCATGTGAGCTAACGTAGCTAAAATATTGAGGCGGCAGAGGCTAGTAGTGAGCTAGTTAGTAACGTTACCACTATTTTTGCTAAAATAGCTAACATTAACGTTACACAGACAGTGGATTTGCTTGCTAGGGTATGAGGCAACCATCTCGTGACAAGCAAAACCGCCTCTCCTGATTTAGCTAGAGGTAAGCTAGCTACTTCGGTGTTTTTAGCCAGCTAGCAAAACATTACATTTGCTAGTAGCAAACTATCTGTGGGTAGTAGTTAGCTAACGACGTTTAGTACGACCATTGTCCTTTACCTACTCATTCACCACGAAGCAACGTACTTTCCTTCACGGATAAAAGTGAAATCTCCAGCCAGCGACCAGTTCACGGCTTTTTCTCAGACTGATAACCAACTTCTTCTTCGTGTGAATTTCCGGCAGACTGAACGCTGTGTTGCATATTGCTGCCTTTCGCAGGTCAGAGTGCGGATTGAACATTTTGTAAAAAATAAATAAATAAAAGAGGGAAACATTTTTTATTGCACCTCTGTCTAACACTGCACCTTACCTATACACTCTCCCCAAAACCCCCCCATACCACTTATTTGGCCCTAAACGAGCCTACACGAGGCCGTCAGCATGGCAGGATGGAAGCCCTTCTCTCAACTTCCTGTAGATCTTCTGCACTGAAATCTCTCACATCCAAATATTTATCTGCTGCTGCAACTACCACATCTATCTTCTGTGATTTCCGCTCCATCAATGCAGTGCAGTTGATTAGCATGGTTATAAATGCATGAAATTCAACCTTACTAAAATTCATTTTCTCTGGATCTCTCTCTTCAGGCCTCAATGGGGAGCTCCCGATCAAATCCCTCATCCTTGAGTTATCCTCTATTTTCCTTACTGCCTCAGCATATGAAACCTTCTTTTGAACTCTGGCAATCTCAATTTGTCTCTCTGTAGGACAGGGCACTTCAGACTCCCAGCTGCACAGGTGCCCCCACAGTTTACACACAGTGCTTTCTCAACCCCAACTTCACACTCCCTCTGACAATGCCCTCCTGCACACTTTCCACATCCTGGGATCTCCCTTCTACATACTGTTGCTACATGTCCAAATCCTTGGCACCTACAGCCCCGTAGCGGGTTCGGAACAATCACCATCACCGAATAGCTAATATACCCTAGCCTGACCTTACCAGGTAGAAACTCTATGTCAAAGCTCAACAAGACAGACAGGCCATACCATGCAAAATCCCATGCAAAATCCCATGCAAAATCTTTTCAGTCTCCTGAGGGGGAATAGGTTTTGTTGTGCCCTCTTCACGACTGTCTTGGTGTGCTTGGACCATGTTAGTTTGTTGGTGATGTGGACACCAAGTAACTTGAAGCTCTCAACCTGCTCCACTACAGCCCCGTCGATGAGAATGGGGGCGTGCTCGGTCCTCTTTTTCCTGTAGTCCACAATCATCTCCTTTGTCTTGATCATGTTGAGGCAGAAGTTGTTGTCCTGGCACCACACGGCCAGGTCTCTGACCTCCTGCCTATAGGCTGTCTCATCGTTGTCGGTGATTGTGTCATCGGCAAACTTAATGATGGTGTTGGAGTCGTGCCTGGCAGTGGAGTCATGAGTGAACAGGGTGTACAGGAGGGAACTGAGTACGCACCCCTGAGGGGCCCCTTTTTTGAGGATCAGCGTGGTGGATGTGTTGCTACCTACCCTCACCACCTGGGGGCGGCCCGTCAGGAAGTCCAGGATCCAGTTGCAGAGGGAGGTGTTAAGTCCCAGGGTCCTTAGCTTAGTGATGAGCTTTGAGGGCACTATGGTGTTGAACCCTTAGCTGTAGTCAATGAATAGCATTCTCACATAGGCGTTCCTTTTGTCCAGGTGGGAAAGGGCAGTGTGGAGTGCAATAGAGACTGCATCATCTGTGGATCTGTTGGGGCGGTATGCAAATTATTGGGTCTAACGTTTCTGGGATAATGGTGTTGATGTAAGCCATGACCAGCCTTTCAAAGCACTTCATAGCTACAGACGTGAGTGCTATGAGTCGGTAGTCATTTAGGCAGATTACCTTAGTGTTTTTGGGCACAGGGACTATGGTGGTCTGCTTAAAACATGTAGGTATTACAGACTTGGTCAGGGAGAGGTTGAAAATGTCAGTGAAGACACTTGCCAGTTGGTCAGCGCATGCTCGCAGTACACATCATGGTAATTCGTCAGGCCCTGTGGCCTTGTGAATGTTGACCTGTTTAAAGGAGTTACTCACATTGGCTGCGGAGAGTGTGATCACACAGTCTTCCGGGAACAGCTGGTGCTCTCATGTATGTTTCAGTGTTATTTGCCCCGAAGCGAGCATAGAAGTAGTTTAGTTTGTCTGGTAGGCTCGTGTCACTGGGCAGCTCTCATATGTGCTTCCCTTTGTAGTCTGTAATGGTTTTCAAGCCCTGCCACATCCAATGAGCGTCGGAGCCGGTGTAATACGATTCGATCTTAGCCCCGTATTAACGCTTTGCCTGTTTGATGGTTCGTCGGAGGGCATAACGGGATTTCTTATCAGCTTCCTGGTTAGAGTCCCGCTCCTTGAAAGCGGCAGCTCTAGCCGTTAGCTCAGCGCGGATGTTGCCTGTAATCCATGGCTTCTGGTTTGGGTATGTACGTACAGTCACTGTGGGGACGACGTCCTTGATGCACTTATTGATAAAGCCAGTGACTGGTGTGGAGTACTCCTCAATGCCATCGGAGGAATCCCGGAACATATTCCAGTCTGTGCTAGCAAAACAGTCCCGTAGCTTAGCATCTGCTTCGTCTGACCACTTTTTTTATTGATCTAGTCACTGGTGCTTCCTGCTTAAATATTTGCCTGTAACCAGGAATCAGGAGGATGGAATTATGGTCAGATTTGTCAAATGGAGGGTGAGGGAGAGCTTTGTACGCGTCTCTATGTGTGGAGTAAAGGTGGTCTAGAGTTTTTTTCCCCTGGTTGCACATTTAACATGCTGATAGAAGTTTGGTAAAATGGATTTAAGTTTCCCTGCATTGAAGTCCCCGGCCACTAGGAGCGCCGCCTCTGGGTGAGCATTTTCCTGTTTGCTTATGGTGGAATACAGCTCATTCAATGCTGTCTTAGTGCCAGCCTCTGTCTGTGGTGGTATGTAACAAAAAATACAGCTGAAAACTCTCTAGGTAGATAGTGTGGTCTACAGCTTATCATGAGATACTCTACCTCAGGTGAGCAATATTTCGAGACTTCCTTAGATATCGTGCACCAGCTGTTATTTACAGAAATACTTTTTCCGCCGCCCCTTGTCTTACCAGACACCGCTGTTCTATCCTGCCGGTGCAGCGTATAACCAGCCACCCCTTGTCTTACCAGATGCCGCTGTTCTATCCTGCCGGTGCAGCGTATAACCAGCCAGCTGTATGTTGATAGTGTCACAGCCTGCCGGTGCAGCGTATAACCAGCCAGCTGTATGTTGATAGTGTCACAGCCTGCCGGTGCAGCGTATAACCAGCCAGCTGTATGTTGATAGTGTTCTCTCCTGCCGGTGCAGCGTATAACCAGCCAGCTGTATGTTGATAGTGTCACAGCCTGCCGGTGCAGCGTATAACCAGCCGGCTGTATGTTGATAGTGTTCTCTCCTGCCGGTGCAGCGTATAACCAGCCAGCTGTATGTTGATAGTGTCACAGCCTGCCGGTGCAGCGTATAACCAGCCAGCTGTATGTTGATAGTGTCACAGCCTGCCGGTGCAGCGTATAACCAGCCAGCTGTATGTTGATAGTGTCACAGCCTGCCGGTGCAGCGTATAACCAGCCAGCTGTATGTTGATAGTGTTCTCTCCTGCCGGTGCAGCGTATAACCAGCCAGCTGTATGTTGATAGTGTCACAGCCTGCCGGTGCAGCGTATAACCAGCCAGCTGTATGTTGATAGTGTCACAGCCTGCCGGTGCAGCGTATAACCAGCCAGCTGTATGTTGATAGTGTCACAGCCTGCCGGTGCAGCGTATAACCAGCCAGCTGTATGTTGATAGTATCACAGCCTGCCGGTGCAGCGTATAACCAGCCAGCTGTATGTTGATAGTATCACAGCCTGCCGGTGCAGCGTATAACCAGCCAGCTGTATGTTGATAGTGTCACAGCCTGCCGGTACAGCGTATAACCAGCCAGCTGTATGTTGATAGTGTTCTCTCCTGCCGGTACAGCGTATAACCAGCCAGCTGTATGTTGATAGTATCACAGCCTGCCGGTGCAGCGTATAACCAGCCAGCTGTATGTTGATAGTGTCACAGCCTGCCGGTGCAGCGTATAACCAGCCGGCTGTATGTTGATAGTATCACAGCCTGCCGGTGCAGCGTATAACCAGCCAGCTGTATGTTGATAGTATCACAGCCTGCCGGTGCAGCGTATAACCAGCCGGCTGTATGTTGATAGTGTCACAGCCTGCCGGTGCAGCGTATAACCAGCCAGCTGTATGTTGATAGTGTCACAGCCTGCCGGTGCAGCGTATAACCAGCCAGCTGTATGTTGATAGTGTTCTCTCCTGCCGGTGCAGCGTATAACCAGCCAGCTGTATGTTGATAGTGTCACAGCCTGCCGGTGCAGCGTATAACCAGCCGGCTGTATGTTGATAGTGTTCTCTCCTGCCGGTGCAGCGTATAACCAGCCAGCTGTATGTTGATAGTGTCACAGCCTGCCGGTGCAGCGTATAACCAGCCAGCTGTATGTTGATAGTGTCACAGCCTGCCGGTGCAGCGTATAACCAGCCAGCTGTATGTTGATAGTGTCACAGCCTGCCGGTGCAGCGTATAACCAGCCAGCTGTATGTTGATAGTGTTCTCTCCTGCCGGTGCAGCGTATAACCAGCCAGCTGTATGTTGATAGTGTCACAGCCTGCCGGTGCAGCGTATAACCAGCCAGCTGTATGTTGATAGTGTCACAGCCTGCCGGTGCAGCGTATAACCAGCCAGCTGTATGTTGATAGTGTCACAGCCTGCCGGTGCAGCGTATAACCAGCCAGCTGTATGTTGATAGTGTCACAGCCTGCCGGTGCAGCGTATAACCAGCCAGCTGTATGTTGATAGTATCACAGCCTGCCGGTGCAGCGTATAACCAGCCAGCTGTATGTTGATAGTGTCACAGCCTGCCGGTACAGCGTATAACCAGCCAGCTGTATGTTGATAGTGTTCTCTCCTGCCGGTACAGCGTATAACCAGCCAGCTGTATGTTGATAGTATCACAGCCTGCCGGTGCAGCGTATAACCAGCCAGCTGTATGTTGATAGTGTCACAGCCTGCCGGTGCAGCGTATAACCAGCCGGCTGTATGTTGATAGTATCACAGCCTGCCGGTGCAGCGTATAACCAGCCAGCTGTATGTTGATAGTATCACAGCCTGCCGGTGCAGCGTATAACCAGCCGGCTGTATGTTGATAGTGTCACAGCCTGCCGGTGCAGCGTATAACCAGCCAGCTGTATGTTGATAGTGTCACAGCCTGCCGGTGCAGCGTATAACCAGCCAGCTGTATGTTGATAGTGTTCTCTCCTGCCGGTGCAGCGTATAACCAGCCAGCTGTATGTTGATAGTGTCACAGCCTGCCGGTGCAGCGTATAACCAGCCAGCTGTATGTTGATAGTGTTCTCTCCTGCCGGTGCAGCGTATAACCAGCCAGCTGTATGTTGATAGTATCACAGCCTGCCGGTGCAGCGTATAACCAGCCAGCTGTATGTTGATAGTGTTCTCTCCTGCCGGTGCAGCGTATAACCAGCCAGCTGTATGTTGATAGTATCACAGCCTGCCGGTGCAGCGTATAACCAGCCAGCTGTATGTTGATAGTGTTCTCTCCTGCCGGTGCAGCGTATAACCAGCCAGCTGTATGTTGATAGTATCACAGCCTGCCGGTGCAGCGTATAACCAGCCAGCTGTATGTTGATAGTGTCACAGCCTGCCGGTGCATCGTATAACCAGCCAGCTGTATGTTGATAGTGTTCTCTCCTGCCGGTGCAGCGTATAACCAGCCAGCTGTATGTTGATAGTATCACAGCCTGCCGGTGCAGCGTATAACCAGCCAGCTGTATGTTGATAGTGTCACAGCCTGCCGGAGCAGCGTATAACCAGCCAGCTGTATGTTGATAGTGTTCTCTCCTGCCGGTGCAGCGTATAACCAGCCAGCTGTATGTTGATAGTATCACAGCCTGCCGGTGCAGCGTATAACCAGCCAGCTGTATGTTGATAGTGTCACAGCCTGCCGGTGCAGCGTATAACCAGCCAGCTGTATGTTGATAGTGTTCTCTCCTGCCGGTGCATCGTATAACCAGCCAGCTGTATGTTGATAGTGTTCTCTCCTGCCGGTGCAGCGTATAACCAGCCAGCTGTATGTTGATAGTGTCACAGCCTGCCGGTGCAGCGTATAACCAGCCAGCTGTATGTTGATAGTGTTCTATCCTGCCGGTGCAGCGTATAACCAGCCAGCTGTATGTTGATAGTGTTCTCTCCTGCCGGTGCAGCGTATAACCAGCCAGCTGTATGTTGATAGTGTCACAGCCTGCCGGTGCAGCGTATAACCAGCCAGCTGTATGTTGATAGTGTTCTATCCTGCCGGTGCAGCGTATAACCAGCCAGCTGTATGTTGATAGTATCACAGCCTGCCGGTACAGCGTATAACCAGCCAGCTGTATGTTGATAGTGTCACAGCCTGCCGGTGCAGCGTATAACCAGCCAGCTGTATGTTGATAGTGTTCTCTCCTGCCGGTGCAGCGTATAACCAGCCAGCTGTATGTTGATAGTGTTCTCTCCTGCCGGTGCAGCGTATAACCAGCCAGCTGTATGTTGATAGTGTCACAGCCTGCCGGTGCAGCGTATAACCAGCCAGCTGTATGTTGATAGTGTCACAGCCTGCCGGTGCAGCGTATAACCAGCCAGCTGTATGTTGATAGTGTTCTCTCCTGCCGGTGCAGCGTATAACCAGCCAGCTGTATGTTGATAGTGTCACAGCCTGCCGGTGCAGCGTATAACCAGCCAGCTGTATGTTGATAGTGTTCTCTCCTGCCGGTGCAGCGTATAACCAGCCAGCTGTATGTTGATAGTGTCACAGCCTGCTGGTGCAGCGTATAACCAGCCAGCTGTATGTTGATAGTGTCACAGCCTGCCGGTGCAGCGTATAACCAGCCAGCTGTATGTTGATAGTGTCACAGCCTGCCGGTGCAGCGTATAACCAGCCAGCTGTATGTTGATAGTGTCACAGCCTGCCGGTGCAGCGTATAACCAGCCAGCTGTATGTTGATAGTGTCACAGCCTGCCGGTGCAGCGTATAACCAGCCAGCTGTATGTTGATAGTGTTCTCTCCTGCCGGTGCAGCGTATAACCAGCCAGCTGTATGTTGATAGTGTCACAGCCTGTCGGTGCAGCGTATAACCAGCCAGCTGTATGTTGATAGTGTTACAGCCTGCCGGTGCAGCGTATAACCAGCCAGCTGTATGTTGATAGTGTCACAGCCTGCCGGTGCAGCGTATAACCAGCCAGCTGTATGTTGATAGTGTTACAGCCTGCCGGTGCAGCGTATAACCAGCCAGCTGTATGTTGATAGTGTTCTCTCCTGCCGGTGCAGCGTATAACCAGCCGGCTGTATGTTGATAGTGTCACAGCCTGCCGGTGCAGCGTATAACCAGCCAGCTGTATGTTGATAGTGTTCTCTCCTGCCGGTGCAGCGTATAACCAGCCAGCTGTATGTTGATAGTGTTCTCTCCTGCCGGTGCAGCGTATAACCAGCCAGCTGTATGTTGATAGTGTCACAGCCTGCCGGTGCAGCGTATAACCAGCCAGCTGTATGTTGATAGTGTCACAGCCTGCCGGTGCAGCGTATAACCAGCCAGCTGTATGTTGATAGTGTTCTCTCCTGCCGGTGCAGCGTATAACCAGCCGGCTGTATGTTGATAGTGTCACAGCCTGCCGGTGCAGCGTATAACCAGCCAGCTGTATGTTGATAGTGTCACAGCCTGCCGGTGCAGCGTATAACCAGCCAGCTGTATGTTGATAGTGTCACAGCCTGCCGGTGCAGCGTATAACCAGCCAGCTGTATGTTGATAGTGTCACAGCCTGCTGGTACAGCGTATAACCAGCCAGCTGTATGTTGATAGTGTTCTCTCCTGCCGGTGCAGCGTATAACCAGCCAGCTGTATGTTGATAGTGTCACAGCCTGCCGGTGCAGCGTATAACCAGCCAGCTGTATGTTGATAGTGTTCTCTCCTGCCGGTGCAGCGTATAACCAGCCGGCTGTATGTTGATAGTGTCACAGCCTGCCGGTGCAGCGTATAACCAGCCAGCTGTATGTTGATAGTGTCACAGCCTGCCGGTGCAGCGTATAACCAGCCAGCTGTATGTTGATAGTGTCACAGCCTGCCGGTGCAGCGTATAACCAGCCAGCTGTATGTTGATAGTGTTCTCTCCTGCCGGTGCAGCGTATAACCAGCCAGCTGTATGTTGATAGTGTTCTCTCCTGCCGGTGCAGCGTATAACCAGCCAGCTGTATGTTGATAGTGTCACAGCCTGCTGGTACAGCGTATAACCAGCCAGCTGTATGTTGATAGTGTCACAGCCTGCTGGTACAGCGTATAACCAGCCAGCTGTATGTTGATAGTGTTCTCTCCTGCCGGTGCAGCGTATAACCAGCCAGCTGTATGTTGATAGTGTCACAGCCTGCTGGTACAGCGTATAACCAGCCAGCTGTATGTTGATAGTGTTCTATCCTGCCGGTGCAGCGTATAACCAGCCAGCTGTATGTTGATAGTGTCACAGCCTGCCGGTGCAGCGTATAACCAGCCAGCTGTATGTTGATAGTGTCACAGCCTGTCGGTGCAGCGTATAACCAGCCAGCTGTATGTTGATAGTGTTCTCTCCTGCCGGTGCAGCGTATAACCAGCCAGCTGTATGTTGATAGTGTTCTATCCTGCCGGTGCAGCGTATAACCAGCCAGCTGTATGTTGATAGTGTTCTCTCCTGCCGGTGCAGCGTATAACCAGCCAGCTGTATGTTGATAGTGTCACAGCCTGCCGGTGCAGCGTATAACCAGCCAGCTGTATGTTGATAGTGTCACAGCCTGCCGGTGCAGCGTATAACCAGCCAGCTGTATGTTGATAGTGTTCTATCCTGCCGGTGCAGCGTATAACCAGCCAGCTGTATGTTGATAGTATCACAGCCTGCCGGTACAGCGTATAACCAGCCAGCTGTATGTTGATAGTGTCACAGCCTGCCGGTGCAGCGTATAACCAGCCAGCTGTATGTTGATAGTGTCACAGCCTGCCGGTGCAGCGTATAACCAGCCAGCTGTATGTTGATAGTGTCACAGCCTGCCGGTGCAGCGTATAACCAGCCAGCTGTATGTTGATAGTATCACAGCCTGCCGGTGCAGCGTATAACCAGCCAGCTGTATGTTGATAGTGTTCTCTCCTGCCGGTGCAGCGTATAACCAGCCAGCTGTATGTTGATAGTGTCACAGCCTGCCGGTGCAGCGTATAACCAGCCAGCTGTATGTTGATAGTGTCACAGCCTGCCGGTGCAGCGTATAACCAGCCAGCTGTATGTTGATAGTGTCACAGCCTGCCGGTGCAGCGTATAACCAGCCAGCTGTATGTTGATAGTATCACAGCCTGCCGGTGCAGCGTATAACCAGCCAGCTGTATGTTGATAGTGTCACAGCCTGCCGGTGCAGCGTATAACCAGCCAGCTGTATGTTGATAGTGTTCTCTCCTGCCGGTGCAGCGTATAACCAGCCAGCTGTATGTTGATAGTGTCACAGCCTGCCGGTGCAGCGTATAACCAGCCAGCTGTATGTTGATAGTGTTCTCTCCTGCCGGTGCAGCGTATAACCAGCCAGCTGTATGTTGATAGTGTCACAGCCTGCCGGTGCAGCGTATAACCAGCCAGCTGTATGTTGATAGTGTTCTCTCCTGCCGGTGCAGCGTATAACCAGCCAGCTGTATGTTGATAGTGTCACAGCCTGCCGGAGCAGCGTATAACCAGCCAGCTGTATGTTGATAGTGTTCTCTCCTGCCGGTGCAGTGTATAACCAGCCAGCTGTATGTTGATAGTGTCACAGCCTGCCGGTGCAGCGTATAACCAGCCAGCTGTATGTTGATAGTGTTCTCTCCTGCCGGTGCAGTGTATAACCAGCCAGCTGTATGTTGATAGTGTCACAGCCTGCCGGTGCAGCGTATAACCAGCCAGCTGTATGTTGATAGTGTCACAGCCTGCCGGTGCAGCGTATAACCAGCCAGCTGTATGTTGATAGTGTCACAGCCTGCCGGTGCAGCGTATAACCAGCCAGCTGTATGTTGATAGTGTTCTCTCCTGCCGGTGCAGCGTATAACCAGCCAGCTGTATGTTGATAGTGTTCTCTCCTGCCGGTGCAGCGTATAACCAGCCAGCTGTATGTTGATAGTGTCACAGCCTGCTGGTACAGCGTATAACCAGCCAGCTGTATGTTGATAGTGTCACAGCCTGCTGGTACAGCGTATAACCAGCCAGCTGTATGTTGATAGTGTTCTATCCTGCCGGTGCAGCGTATAACCAGCCAGCTGTATGTTGATAGTGTTCTCTCCTGCCGGTGCAGCGTATAACCAGCCAGCTGTATGATGATAGTATCACAGCCTGCCGGTGCAGCGTATAACCAGCCAGCTGTATGTTGATAGTGTTCTCTCCTGCCGGTGCAGCGTATAACCAGCCAGCTGTATGTTGATAGTGTCACAGCCTGCCGGTGCAGCGTATAACCAGCCAGCTGTATGTTGATAGTGTCACAGCCTGCCGGTGCAGCGTATAACCAGCCAGCTGTATGTTGATAGTGTCACAGCCTGCCGGTGCAGCGTATAACCAGCCAGCTGTATGTTGATAGTGTTCTCTCCTGCCGGTGCAGCGTATAACCAGCCAGCTGTATGTTGATAGTGTCACAGCCTGCCGGTGCAGCGTATAACCAGCCAGCTGTATGATGATAGTATCACAGCCTGCCGGTGCAGCGTATAACCAGCCAGCTGTATGTTGATAGTGTTCTCTCCTGCCGGTGCAGCGTATAACCAGCCAGCTGTATGTTGATAGTGTCACAGCCTGCCGGTGCAGCGTATAACCAGCCAGCTGTATGTTGATAGTATCACAGCCTGCCGGTGCAGCGTATAACCAGCCAGCTGTATGTTGATAGTGTTCTCTCCTGCCGGTGCAGCGTATAACCAGCCAGCTGTATGTTGATAGTGTCACAGCCTGCCGGTGCAGCGTATAACCAGCCAGCTGTATGTTGATAGTGTTCTCTCCTGCCGGTGCAGCGTATAACCAGCCAGCTGTATGTTGATAGTGTTCTATCCTGCCGGTGCAGCGTATAACCAGCCGGCTGTATGTTGATAGTGTTCTATCCTGCCGGTGCAGCGTATAACCAGCCAGCTGTATGTTGATAGTGTCACAGCCTGCCGGTGCAGCGTATAACCAGCCAGCTGTATGTTGATAGTGTTCTCTCCTGCCGGTGCAGCGTATAACCAGCCGGCTGTATGTTGATAGTGTTCTCTCCTGCCGGTGCAGCGTATAACCAGCCAGCTGTATGTTGATAGTGTCACAGCCTGCCGGTGCAGCGTATAACCAGCCAGCTGTATGTTGATAGTGTCACAGCCTGCCGGTGCAGCGTATAACCAGCCAGCTGTATGTTGATAGTATCACAGCCTGCCGGTGCAGCGTATAACCAGCCAGCTGTATGTTGATAGTGTCACAGCCTGCCGGTGCAGCGTATAACCAGCCAGCTGTATGTTGATAGTGTCACAGCCTGCCGGTGCAGCGTATAACCAGCCAGCTGTATGTTGATAGTGTTCTCTCCTGCCGGTGCAGCGTATAACCAGCCAGCTGTATGTTGATAGTGTCACAGCCTGCCGGTGCAGCGTATAACCAGCCAGCTGTATGTTGATAGTGTTCTCTCCTGCCGGTGCAGCGTATAACCAGCCAGCTGTATGTTGATAGTGTCACAGCCTGCCGGTGCAGCGTATAACCAGCCAGCTGTATGTTGATAGTGTCACAGCCTGCCGGTGCAGCGTATAACCAGCCAGCTGTATGTTGATAGTGTCACAGCCTGCCGGTGCAGCGTATAACCAGCCAGCTGTATGTTGATAGTATCACAGCCTGCCGGTGCAGCGTATAACCAGCCAGCTGTATGTTGATAGTATCACAGCCTGCCGGTGCAGCGTATAACCAGCCAGCTGTATGTTGATAGTGTCACAGCCTGCCGGTGCAGCGTATAACCAGCCAGCTGTATGTTGATAGTGTCACAGCCTGCCGGTGCAGCGTATAACCAGCCAGCTGTATGTTGATAGTGTCACAGCCTGCCGGTGCAGCGTATAACCAGCCAGCTGTATGTTGATAGTGTCACAGCCTGCCGGTGCAGCGTATAACCAGCCAGCTGTATGTTGATAGTGTTCTCTCCTGCCGGTGCAGCGTATAACCAGCCAGCTGTATGTTGATAGTGTTCTCTCCTGCCGGTGCAGCGTATAACCAGCCAGCTGTATGTTGATAGTGTCACAGCCTGCCGGTGCAGCGTATAACCAGCCAGCTGTATGTTGATAGTGTCACAGCCTGCCGGTGCAGCGTATAACCAGCCAGCTGTATGTTGATAGTGTTCTCTCCTGCCGGTGCAGCGTATAACCAGCCAGCTGTATGTTGATAGTGTCACAGCCTGCCGGTGCAGCGTATAACCAGCCAGCTGTATGTTGATAGTGTCACAGCCTGCCGGTGCAGCGTATAACCAGCCAGCTGTATGTTGATAGTGTTCTCTCCTGCCGGTGCAGCGTATAACCAGCCAGCTGTATGTTGATAGTATCACAGCCTGCCGGTGCAGCGTATAACCAGCCAGCTGTATGTTGATAGTGTTCTCTCCTGCCGGTGCAGCGTATAACCAGCCAGCTGTATGTTGATAGTGTCACAGCCTGCCGGTGCAGCGTATAACCAGCCAGCTGTATGTTGATAGTGTCACAGCCTGCCGGTGCAGCGTATAACCAGCCAGCTGTATGTTGATAGTGTTCTATCCTGCCGGTGCAGCGTATAACCAGCCAGCTGTATGTTGATAGTGTTCTCTCCTGCCGGTGCAGCGTATAACCAGCCAGCTGTATGTTGATAGTGTCACAGCCTGCTGGTACAGCGTATAACCAGCCAGCTGTATGTTGATAGTGTTCTCTCCTGCCGGTGCAGCGTATAACCAGCCGGCTGTATGTTGATAGTGTCACAGCCTGCCGGTGCAGCGTATAACCAGCCAGCTGTATGTTGATAGTGTCACAGCCTGCCGGTGCAGCGTATAACCAGCCAGCTGTATGTTGATAGTGTTCTCTCCTGCCGGTGCAGCGTATAACCAGCCAGCTGTATGTTGATAGTGTCACAGCCTGCCGGTGCAGCGTATAACCAGCCAGCTGTATGTTGATAGTGTCACAGCCTGCCGGTGCAGCGTATAACCAGCCAGCTGTATGTTGATAGTATCACAGCCTGCCGGAGCAGCGTATAACCAGCCAGCTGTATGTTGATAGTGTCGTTGTTCAGCCACGACTCCGTGAAGCATAAGATGTTACAGTTTTGAATGTCCCGTTGGTAGTTTAATCTTCCGCGTAGGTCATTGATTTTATTCTCCAAAGATTGCACGTTTGCTAGCAGAATGGAAGGAAGTGGGGGTTTATTCGATCGCCTACGAATTCTCAGAAGGCAGCCCGCCCTCTGGCCCCTTTTTCTCCGCCTCATCTTCACGCAAATCACGGGGATCTGGGCCTGTTCCCGAGAAAGCAGTATATCATTCACGTCGGGCTCGTCTGACTCGTTATTAAAGAAAAAAAAGGATTCTGCCAGTCCATGGTGAGTAATCGGAGTCCTGATGTCCAGAAGTTATTTTTGGTCATAAGAGATGGTAGCAGCAACATTATGTACAAAATACGTTTTTTCCCCCCAAAAATTGGTTGAGGACACGTCAGCCTTCTTCTCCGGCGCCATCTTAAGACAATCCACATGACTCATAAATGGGTACAATCTAGGAATGTCAATGTTTTATATTCACTGTTTATGTATTTTATATACACAGTAATTTGATGCCAGAATTGACATTCATGTAAAGATTCTCATTGAAAGCAAGTCTAAGAAGCGGTATATATGTTCAATGTGCGCTATTTCTATGCGTCCCGTTCTTAAGTTTCGTTTTTGCCGTCTTTTACTTTTGGTTTTGTACACCAGCAATATTTTTGGTTATGGAAAATATATTTCACAGCGGTTTAGATGGTACAATGATTCTCTACACTTGACTTGCTTGTTTTCTGACATAAACTGAAATTAGGCGAACTATTAGAATTTTAGCAACCAGGAAATGGCGGAGGGATTTCTGCGTAGTGCATCTGTAAAGGCATGAATGAATTGTATACTGTTGTAAGGACATGAATACATGTTTGATTGGTTATATTGAAGTAGGCTAAGTTACTTTAAGACAGACGAAACAGGATGTGCTCTCACAAGATGCTATACATCTAATCAAATCAAATCAAATCAAACAACAGGTGTAGACTAACAGGGAAATGCTTACTTATGGGGATTTTTCCAACAATGCAGAGTTAAATATTTTTTAAAAATGAAATAGTGACACAAGGAATAAATACACAGTGAATAATGAATAGCAAGTAAAAAATAACATGGCTATATACAGGGAGTACCAGGTAATAACATGGCTATATACAGGGAGAATCAGTACCGAGTCGATGTGCAGGGGTACGTGGTAATTGAGGTAGCTATGTACATACATGTGTAGGTAGGGGTCAAGTTACTAGGCAACAGGATAGATAATAGACAGTAACAGCAGTATACTGTAGGTATGGGTCAAGTGACTAGACAACAGGATGTATAATAGACAGTAACAGCAGTATACTGTAGGTAGGGGTAAAGTGACTAGACAACATGATAGATAATAGACAGTAACAGCAGTATACTGTAGGTAGGGGTAAAGTGACTAGACACCAGGATAGATAATAGACAGTAGCAGCAGTATACTGTAGGTAGGGGTAAAGTGACTAGACAACAGGATAGATAATAGACAGTAACAGCAGTATACTGTAGGTAGGGGTAAAGTGACTAGACACCAGGATAGATAATAGACAGTAGCAGCAGTATACTGTAGGTAGGGGTAAGTGACTAGACAACAGATAGATATAGACAGTAACAGCAGTATACTGTAGGTAGGGGTAAAGGATAGATAATAGACAGTAACAGCAGTATACTGTAGGTGGGGGTAAAGGATAGATAATAGACAGTAACAGCAGTATACTGTAGGTAGGGTAAAGGATAGATAATAGACAGTAACAGCAGTATACTGTAGGTAGGGGTAAAGGATGGATAATAGACAGTAGCAGCAGTATACTGTAGGTAGGGGTAAAGGATAGATAATAGACAGTAACAGCAGTATACTGTAGGTAGGGGTAAAGTGACTAGACAACCGGATAGATAATAGACAGTAGCAGCAGTATACTGTAGGTAGGGGTAAAGTGTGTGTGTGGCTTCACTATGCATATGTGAGCATGTTATGTGTGTCTGGGCATATGTAGTGTGTGTGTATTGGAGTGTCAGTGAAAGGGAGTTAGTGAAAAAAGTGTCAAAGCAGGTAGTCCAGGTGGCCATTTGTGCTATTCAGCAGTCTTGTTCAGCAGAGTTATGGCTTTGGGGTAGAAGCTGTTTAGGATCCTGTTGGTTCCAGACTTGGTGCACTGGTACCGCTTGCCATGTGGTAGCAGAGAGAACAGTCTATGACTTGAGTGGCTGGAGTCTTTGCACATTTTTTGCGGCCTTCCTCTGACACCACCTGGTATAGAGTTCCTGGATGTCAGGAAGCTTGGCCCAAGTGATGTTGGAGTCGTGCACGGTCACTCAGTCGTAGGTGAACAGGGAGTACAGGAGGGGACTAACCACACACCCCTGAGGGGCCCCCGTGTTGATGGTCAGTACGGCGGATGTGTTGGGGTCCGCCCGTCAGGATGTCCAGGATCCAGTTGTAGAGGGAGGTATTCAGTCCCAGGGTCCTGAGCTTATTGATGAGCTTTGAAGGGACTTTGGTGTAGAATGCTGAGCTGAAGCCAATAAACAGCATTCTTACGAAAGTATATTTTTTACTGGTGGGTGAGGGCTGTGGGGAGTGCAATAGAAATGTTGCCATCTGTGGATCTGTTGGAGCGGAATGTGAATTAGAGTGGGTCCAGGGTGTCTGGGATGATGGTGTTGATGTGAGCCATGACCAGCCTTTCAAAAGCATTTCATGGCTATAGATGTGTGCTATGGGGCGAGAGTCATGTAGGCAGGTTACCTTGGCGTTCCTGGGCATGGGGACTATGATTGTCTGGTTAAAGGTAGTTTACCCCCCGGGTGATGCGTTGTCCCCAGCTACAACAAATACAGCCTCAGGATATATGGTTTTCCAGTTTGCATAAAGTCCAGTGAAGTTCCTTGATGGCCGTCGTGGTATCAGCTTGAGGGGGAGATATGTGTGAGATATGTGTGTCTGTGACAATAACCGAAGAGAATTCTCTTGGGAGAGATAATACGGTCGGCATTTGATTGTGAGGTATTCCAGATCAGGTGAACAAAAGGAGCTTCCTGTATGTTATTACAATTACATCATGAGCTGTTAATCACTCACCCATCACCACCCCCCCCCCCCCCACTGTTCTTCTTCCCGGAGTGTTGTTTATTTCTGTCGGCGCGATGAACTGAGAATCCAGATGACTGGACCGACTCCGACAGTATATCCCGAGAGAGCCATGTTTCCATGAAACAGAGTATGTTTACTGCTCATATAAGGAAATCAGTCAATTGAAACCAAAAAATAGTAGGCCCTAATCTATGTATTTCACATGACTGGGAATAATATGCATCTGTTGGTCACAGATACCTTACAAAAAAAGGTAGAGGCGTGGATCAGAAAACCGGTCAGGATCTGGTGTGACCACCATTTTGTATCAATCAGCACTCCTTCGCAGAGTTAATCAAGCTGTAGAAGGTACTTCCGCTCCTCTTTCATGGCTGTGCGAAGTTGCTGGATATTGGCGGGAACTGGATCCAGAGCATCCCAAACATGCTCAATGGTTGACATGTCTGTTAAAATATGCTGTCCAAGGAAGAACTGAGACATTTTCAGCTTCCAGGAATTGTGAACAGATCCTTGTGACATGGGGATCATGAGGTGATGGCGGTGGATGAATGGCACGACAATGGGCCTTAGGATCTCGTCACAGTATCTCTGTGCATTCAAATTGTAGCATATGCCTGCCCATACCATAACCCCACCGGCACCATGGGGCACTCTGTTCACGTTGACCTCAGCAAACCGCTCACCCACGCAACGTCATACACGTGGTCTGAGGTTGTGAAGCCGGTTGGACGTAATTCTCTAAATGACATTCTTTGACAACAGCTCTGCTGGACATTCCTGCAGTCAGCATGACAATTGCACAATCCCTCAAAACTTTAGATATCTGTGGCATTGTGTTGTGTGACAAAACTGCACATTTTAGAGTGGCCTTTTATTGGCAAGGAGAAATGCAAGGAGAAATGCTCAATAACAGGAATGTAAGCAAATTTGTGCCCAAAATCTGAAAGAAAATAGCTTTTTGTGCGTATGAAAAATGTCTGGGATCTTTTAATTCAGCTCATGAAACATGGGACCAACACTTTACATGTTGTGTTTATATTTTTGTTTAGTCTAAGTTGAGTTTTCCTCTCGCTCTGCTTCTTCTAGGCCCAATGGCTGTGTCCTTGTTCTCCTCACTCCACTGCTGTCCGACTCCGTCACATTGTTCTCCTCACTCCACTGCTGTCCGACTCCGTCACATTGTTCTCCTCACTCCACTGCTGCCTGACTCCGTCACATTGTTCTCCTCACTCCACTGCTGTCCGACTCCGTCACATTGTTCTCCTCACTCCACTGCTGTCCGACTCCGTCACATTGTTCTCCTCACTCCACTGCTGTCCGACTCCGTCACATTGTTCTCCTCACTCCACTGCTGTCCGACTCCGTCACATTGTTCTCCTCACTCCACTGCTGCCTGACTCCGTCACATTGTTCTCCTCACTCCACTGCTGTCCGACTCCGTCACATTGTTCTCCTCACTCCACTGCTGCCCCGACTCCGTCACATTGTTCTCCTCACTCCACTGCTGCCCGACTCCGTCACATTGTTCTCCTCACTCCACTGCTGTCCGACTACGTCACATTGTTCTCCTCACTCCACTGCTGTCCGACTCCGTCACATTGTTCTCCTCACTCCACTGCTGTCCGCCTCCGTCACATTGTTCTCCTCACTCCACTGCTCCGACTCCTCACATTGTTCCTCACTCCACTGCTGTCCGACTCCGTCACATTGTTCTCCTCACTCCACTGCTGTCCGGCTCCGTCACATTGTTCTCCTCACTCCACTGCTGCCCGACTCCGTCACATTGTTCTCCTCACTCCACTGCTGCCCGACTCCGTCACATTGTTCTCCTCACTCCACTGCTGCCTGACTCCGTCACATTGTTCTCCTCACTCCACTGCTGTCCGACTCCGTCACATTGT
This sequence comes from Salvelinus namaycush, assembly GCF_016432855.1. Classification (NCBI taxonomy): domain Eukaryota; kingdom Metazoa; phylum Chordata; class Actinopteri; order Salmoniformes; family Salmonidae; genus Salvelinus; species Salvelinus namaycush. The sequence goes on from NC_052331.1 coordinate 35,634,110, forward strand.
TCTCCTCACTCCACTGCTGCCCGACTCCGTCACATTGTTCTCCTCACTCCACTTCTGCCCCGACTCCGTCACATTGTTCTCCTCACTCCACTGCTGCCCGACTCCGTCACATTGTTCTCCTCACTCCACTGCTGTCCGACTCCTTCACATTGTTCTCCTCACTCCACTGCTGTCCGACTCCGTCACATTGTTCTCCTCACTCCACTGCTGCCCGACTCCGTCACATTGTTCTCCTCACTCCACTGCTGCCCGACTCCGTCACATTGTTCTCCTCACTCCATGCTGTCCACTCCGTCACATTGTTCTCCTCACCCACTGCTGTCCGACTCCGTCACATTGTTCTCCTCACTCCACTTGCTGTCCGACTCCGTCACATTGTTCTCCTCACTCCATGCTTCCGCTCGTCACTTGTCCTCACTCCACTGCTGTCCGACTCCGTCACATTGTTCTCCTCACTCCACTGCTGTCCGACTCCGTCACATTGTTCTCCTCACTCCACTGCTGTCCGACTCCGTCACATTGTTCTCCTCACTCCACTGCTGTCCGACTCCGTCACATTGTTCTCCTCACTCCCTGCTGCCCGACTCCGTCACATTGTTCTCCTCACTCCACTGCTGCCCGACTCCGTCACATTGTTCTCCTCACTCCACTCCTGTCCGACTCCGTCACATTGTTCTCCTCACTCCACTGCTGTCCGACTCCGTCACATTGTTCTCCTCACTCCACTGCTGCCCGACTCCGTCACATTGTTCTCCTCACTCCACTGCTGTCCGACTCCGTCACATTGTTCTCCTCACTCCACTGCTGTCCGACTCCGTCACATTGTTCTCCTCACTCCACTGCTGTCCGACTCCGTCACATTGTTTTCCTCACTCCACTGCTGTCCGACTCGTCACATTGTTCTCCTCACTCCACTGCTGCCCCGACTCCGTCACATTGTTCTCCTCACTCACTGCTGTCCGACTCCGTCACATTGTTCTCCTCACTCCACTGCTGTCCGACTCCGTCACATTGTTCTCCTCACTCCACTGCTGTCCGACTCCGTCACATTGTTCTCCTCACTCCACTGCTGCCCTCCGTCACATTGTTCTCCTCACTCCACGGCTGCCGACTCCGTCACATTGTTCTCCTCACTCCACTGCTGCCGACTCCGTCACATTGTTCTCCTCACTCACTGCTGTCCGACTCCGTCACATTGTTCTCCTCACTCCACTGCTGTCCGACCCGCACATGTTCTCCTCACTCCACTGCTGCCCGACTCCGTCACATTGTTCTCCTCACTCCACTGCTACCCGACTCCGTCACATTGTTCTCCTCACTCCACTGCTGTCCGACTCCGTCACATTGTTTCTCCTCACTCACTGCTGTCGACTCCGTCACATTGTTCTCCTCACTCCACTGCTGCCGACTCCGTCACTTGTTCTCCTCACTCCACTGCTGTCCGACTCCGTCACATTGTTCTCCTCACTCCACTGCTGTCCGACTCCGTCACATTGTTCTCCTCACTCCACTGCTGTCCGACTCCGTCACATTGTTCTCCTCACTCCACGCTGTCCGACTCCGTCACATTGTTCTCCTCACTCCACTGCTGCCCCGACTCCGTCACATTGTTCTCCTCACTCCACTGCTGTCCGACTCCGTCACATTGTTCTCCTCACTCCACTGCTGTCCGACTCCGTCACATTGTTCTCCTCACTCCACTGCTCCGACTCCGTCACATTGTTCTCCTCACTCCACTGCTGTCCGACTCCGTCACATTGTTCTCCTCACTCCACTGCTGTCCGACTCCGTCACATTGTTCTCCTCACTCCACTGCTGCCCGACTCCGTCACATTGTTCTCCTCACTCCACTGCTGCCGACTCCGTCACATTGTTCTCCTCACTCCACTGCTGCCTGACTCCGTCACATTGTTCTCCTCACTCCACCTGCTGTCCGACTCCGTCACATTGTTCTCCTCACTCCACTGCTGCCCTGACCTCCGTCACATTGTTCTCCTCACTCCACTCTGCCCGACTCCGTCACATTGTTCTCCTCACTCCACGCTGCCGACTCCGTCACATTGTTCTCCTCACTCCACTGCTGTCCGACTCTCACTTGTCTCCTCACTCCACTGCTGCCCGACTCCGTCACATGTTCTCCTCACTCCACTGCTGCCTGACTCCGTCACATTGTTCTCCTCACTCCACTGCTGCCCGACTCGTCACATTGTTTCTCCTCACTCCACTGCTGTCTGACTCCGTCACTTGTTCTCCTCACTCCACTGCTGTCGACTCGTCACATTGTTCTCCTCACTCCACTGCTGTCCGACTCCGTCACATTGTTCTCCTCACTCCACTGCTGCCCGACTCCGTCACATTTTTCTCCTCATCTCCACTGCTGTCGACTCCTCACATTGTCTCCTCACTCCACTGCTGCCTGACTCCTTCACATTGTTCTCCTCACTCCACTGCTGCCCGACTCCGTCACATTGTTCTCCTCACTCCACTGCTGCCCCGACTCCGTCACATTGTTCTCCTCACTCCACTGCTGTCCACTCCGTCACATTGTTTCTCCTCACTCCACTGCTGTCCACTCCGTCACATTGTTCTCCTCACTCCACTGCTGCCTACTCCGTCACATTGTTCTCCTCACTCCACTGCTGTCCGACTCCGTCACATTGTTCTCCTCACTCCACTGCTGTCCGACTCCGTCACATTGTTCTCCTCACTCCACTGCGTCTGACTCCGTCACATTGTTCTCCTCACCACTGCTGCCCGACTCCTCACTTTGTTCTCCTCCCTCCACTGCTGCCCCGACTCCGTCACATTGTTCTCCTCACTCCACTGTGTCCGACTCCGTCACATTGTTCTCCTCACTCCACTGCTGTCCGACTCCGTCACATTGTTCTCCTCACTCCACTGCTGCCGACTCCGTCACATTGTTCTCCTCACTCCACTGCTGTCCGACTCGTCACATTGTTCTCCTCACTCCACTGCTGTCCGACTCCGTCACATTGTTCTCCTCACTCCACTGCTGTCGACTCCGTCACATTGTTCTCCTCACTCCACGGCTGCCCCTGACTCCGTCACATTGTCTCCTCACTCCACTGCTGCCCCGACTCCGTCACATGGTTCTCCTAACTCCACTGCTGCCGACTCCGTCACATTGTTCTCCTCACTCACTGCTGTCGACTCCGTCACATTGTTCCCTCACTCCACTGCTGTCCAGACTCCGTCACATTGTTCCCTCACTCCACTGCTGTCCGACTCGTCACATTGTTCTCTCACTCCATGCTGTCCGACTCGTCACATTGTTCTCCTCACTCCACTGCTGCCTGACTCCGTCACATTGTTCTCCTCACTCCACTGCTGTCCGACTCCGTCACATTGTTCTCCTCACTCCACTGCTGCCCGACTCCGTCACATTGTTCTCCTCACTCCACTGCTGTCTGACTCCGTCACATTGTTCTCCTCACTCCACTGCTGCCTGACTCCGTCACATTGTTCTCCTCACTCCACTGCTGCCCGACTCCGTCACATTGTTCCCTCACTCCACCTGCCCGACTCCGTCACATTGTTCTCCTCACTCCACTGCTGTCCGACTCCGTCACATTGTTCTCCTCACTCCACTGCTCCGACTCCGTCACATTGTTCTCCTCACTCCACTGCTGCCGACTCCGTCACATTGTTCTCCTCACTCCACTGCTGTCCGACTCCGTCACATGTTCTCCTCACTCCACTGCTGTCCGACTCCGTCACATTGTTCTCCTCACTCCACTGCTGTCTGACTCCGTCACATTGTTCTCCTCACTCCACTGCTGCCCGACTCCGTCACATTGTTCTCCTCCCTCCACTGCTGCCCCGACTCCGTCACATTGTTCTCCTCACTCCACTGCTGTCCGACTCCGTCACATTGTTCTCCTCACTCCACTGCTGTCTGACTCCGTCACATTGTTCTCCTCACTCCACTGCTGCCCGACTCCGTCACATTGTTCTCCTCACTCCACTGCTGTCCGACTCCGTCACATTGTTCTCCTCACTCCACTGCTGTCCGACTCCGTCACATTGTTCTCCTCACTCCACTGCTGTCTGACTCCGTCACATTGTTCTCCTCACTCCACTGCTGCCCCGACTCCGTCACATTGTTCTCCTCACTCCACTGCTGCCCCGACTCCGTCACATTGTTCTCCTCACTCCACTGCTGCCAGACTCCGTCACATTGTTCTCCTCACTCCACTGCTGTCCGACTCCGTCACATTGTTCTCCTCACTCCACTGCTGTCCGACTCCGTCATCAACACAACCAAAAAAAAAGATGACATAAAAAAAAAATACAAACAAACAAAAAAAAAAAAAAAAAAAAGAAACCAAGA
>NC_052331.1:35638560-35646060 GCF_016432855.1 Salvelinus namaycush
TCTGAACGTTCCACAACGATGTACCCGTCTGAACAGGGCTTCCCGCTCTAACTTCTCCACTTTGATCTGACAGAGTACGAGGGACGGAAGACCAAGTCCGTGAATCCTCAGACCCCTGGATCTTCTAGCCTCAACAGTGGAGGGAAGAACGCCTCGTCCAGACCTCCTACTATCCAGCCTGTACACGGACGGGTGGACTGGGCCACCAAGTACGGAGGAGGCCACCGGTAGCACAGCCCACTGTAGCCATATGACTGAGAAGAGTACCCATTGACTCCACTGTAGACATATGACTGAGAAGAGTACCCATTGACTCCACTGTAGCCATATGACTGAGAAGAGTACCCATTGACTCCACTGTAGCCATATGACTGGGAAGAGTACCCATTGACCCCACTGTAACCATATGACTGAGAAGAGTACCCATTGACCCCACTGTAACCATATGACTGGGAAGAGTACCCATATGACTGAGAAGAGTACCCATTGACCCCACTGTAACCATATGACTGGGAAGAGTACCCATTGACCCCACTGTAGCCATATGACTGAGAAGAGTACCCATTGACCCCACTGTAGACATATGACTGAGAAGAGTACCCATTGACCCCACTGTAGCCATATGACTGGGAAGAGTACCCATTGACTCCACTGTAGCCATATGACTGAGAAGAGTAACCATTGACCCCACTGTAACCATATGACTGGGAAGAGTACCCATTGACTCCACCGTAGCCATATGACTGAGAAGAGTACCCATTGACCCCACTGTAGACATATGACTGAGAAGAGTACCCATTGACTCCACCGTAGCCATATGACTGAGAAGAGTACCCATTGACCCCACTGTAGCCATATGACTGAGAAGAGTACCCATTGACCCCACTGTAGCCATATGACTGGGAAGAGTACCCATATGACTGAGAAGAGTACCCATTGACCCCACTGTAACCATATGACTGAGAAGAGTACCCATTGACTCCACCGTAGCCATATGACTGAGAAGAGTACCCATTGACCCCACTGTAGCCATATGACTGAGAAGAGTACCCATTGACCCCACTGTAGCCATATGACTGGGAAGAGTACCCATATGACTGAGAAGAGTACCCATTGACCCCACTGTAGACATATGACTGAGAAGAGTACCCATTGACTCCACTGTAGCCATATGACCGGGAAGAGTACCCATTGACCCCACTGTAGCCATATGACTGGGAAGAGTACCCATTGACTCCACTGTAGCCATATGACTGAGAAGAGTACCCATATGACTGAGAAGAGTACCCATTGACCCCACTGTAGACATATGACTGAGAAGAGTACCCATTGACTCCACTGTAGCCATATGACCGGGAAGAGTACCCATTGACCCCACTGTAGCCATATGACTGGGAAGAGTACCCATATGACTGAGAAGAGTACCCATTGACCCCACTGTAGCCATATGACTGAGAAGAGTACCCATTGACCCCACTGTAGCCATATGACTGAGAAGAGTACCCATTGACGGTGTACTTCCTGAATTGAAATGGAATTGGCTCCAACCCTGATGGGCATTTGAACAGTCAGAACTGTTTCCCCCCTACTGAGAATCAACTCTGAGGAAGAATGAAATTTCCTGCAGAGCACAGTGAGCGGAGGAGCACTCCAGCTAGCGGGAAGAGGGACTATTTCCTGGCTGTGTGTGTACACACAGAATCATTCTAGTCTGTTAGCCTGAGTCTCTGGCTGTGTCCTAAATGGTACCCTCTTCCCTATAGGGCTCTGGTCATAGGTAGTGGACTATAATAGGGTTCCATTTGGGACTACACGATGTGATGCCAACTGTTGTCATGTAGCTAGCTAGCATCGTTCCAGTCAGTGTACTGTACAATATTTCAGCATTACCTTCAATACATGTTCATTATTATTTTTCTAGATTTTGTGAGAGTTGACAAAAAATAAAAGTATTATTTTACTACTAAAGCAGCCAATGAGTTCAAGTTATGCATACTTAATTTCTGTAAGATAACATTTGTCCGTATATCAAATATAAGTTTTATTCATAAAAAGTACCCCAAAAAAAGCTTGGTCTGGACATTTCTTGAGAACATCTTCGATAAAATCCTTATCAGTGTTTTCTTCTTGCTGAATACTTTTCGGTGTCATTGTATGAGGAGAAAAACCTATTGTTTTGCATCTTCCATATAGTATTTTGATTTATATATATTTTTAATGTGTAATCTTTCTAAATTAATAACTATTTAAATGTAGTACATTGACAAAGAACAACGGTGAATCATTCTCTGGACACACACGTCAACTGAGACAAACTTTCATGAATATGGATATATTTGAGAGAGGTTTCATTTGTCAGTGTTTCAATGACAGGGTCTATAACACATTTCTATGTGATTTTGGTCTGGTCGTCCCAAAAGTTACATATTGCAGCTTTAAATAAAATCAAGAATTTTTCTTTTTAAATGAAAATAACAAATTGAATAATTCAATAAATAACTTGATGTTCTGCCAAACATCCATTTGAATAACTGCACAAAAGCCCCGTGTTGTGAATGCATGTTTGATTAGGAAAACATTTGAATCAGTTATTAGTCTGTTTTCGGATATTTTACAGGTTCCAGACAGAGACAATTAGCAAGGAAGTCCAGTCTACATTCCAGACTATTCTTATCGCAATTTGAAATATTTAAATCATCAGAAAAATAAGTTTCATCATGGCTGTCACGTTCCTGACCTGTTTTCCCTTGTTTTTGTATTTGTTTAGTATGGTCAGGGCGTGAGTTGGGGTGGGCATTCTATGTTGTGGTCCCGTGTGGCTCAGTTGGTAGAGCATGGCGCTTGCAACGCCAGGGTTGTTGGTTCAATTCCCACGGGGGGACCAGGGTTCAATTCCCACGGGGGGACCAGGATGAATATGTATGAACTTTCCAATTTGTAAGTCGCTCTGGATAAGAGCGTCTGCTAAATGACGTAAATGTCTAGTTTGTCTGTTTCTGTGTTCAGCCTAATATGGTTCTCAATCAGAGGCAGCTGTCAATCGTTGTCCCTGATTGAGAATCATATATAGGTGGCTTGTTCTGTGTTGGGGATTGTGGGTGGTTGTTTCCTGTCTCTGTGTTTGTGTTCTGCACCAGATAGGACTGTCTCGTTTTTCACGTTTGTTGTTTTGTATTGTTGTAAGTGTTCACAGTTCGTTAAATTAAACATGTTGAACACTAACTGCGCTGCATTTTGGTCCTCTCCTTCATCCCAGGAAGAAAGCCGTTACAATGGCCACAAATTTCTTTGGAATTATTAGAATATTGGAATCCTGGTGTAGCTGAGAGAGAGCCGTAGTAGGCTAAAAGCCAATGTATGCTTGATCTGAAACATGTGGTCAGAGGCATGCAGAGGCCCTACTGAGCTCCATACCGCACCGCCGTATGTACCCCTCTCAAATGACAATTACAATGAGGAGGGCTTCGTCTAGCTCCTGACTGACATGATTGGTTGACGGTAGGTGAAGGAGCGGGAGGTCCTGTATAAACACAAACTCACTTCCTTGACAACTCCCTTCACAACAGATCTGGGCTTCTCCACGAAGCGCTAAAGAAGTATGAATGCGCTGACTTCTGCAGACGCCATATCACCACGCTGCACGGCCAATGCAGACGTCAGATCGACCACGTAGCGCCTTTAAAAGGTGCGCAGACACACACAGCACAGCGAGCCCGAAACCAGCCCGGCCTGGATCAATTCACAGAATTAGAGGCCCGGCGTTGAGTTCCGTCCAGTTCGGGCTGAGAATGAGAACTCTAGTGTCTGCAGCGCAATGGTGGTGATGATATCTCCTCATTTGAACGATCAATGCAACATTAAAAGAGACAGATCATTGAGGAAGACGCAGAACGCAAATGAATGACAGGGAAAGCATTTTTTTTAATGAAATTCAATGTGCGAGAAGGGTTAATAGGATCGAGGGCTTGATGGGAAAGAAATCATTGTTTAATTAAAATTGATTTGAGGTATTTGTTACATTAAATTCAGTGCCAGCCCGCCTGCCACCGCCGTCATTGTCATCAAAGCTTTTGTCTCAATTCCTATTGTTGTCACACAAGGGATGAAGATGGGGGTTTTGATGTGGGGGAATAGCCAATACCAAAACCACTAGAGATTAAACCGTTTTAAACATTTAAAACAACATCCAATATCTCTGTCTTTCAATGGTTTAAGTGTTCAAAGGGTAAATTATATTATTCTATTGTTATGGGTATAGACTCCCATTTTCATAGTGTTGTTTTGAGGGAACTTTTTGCACGTGTAAGTTCCTTCATTATAATATACTGTACACAAAATAAGGAAAGTTATATACAGTGTTTTTTTCTTTGAGGTATACAGGGTATTTGAGGTATAATGGGTATTTGAGGTATAATGGGTATTTGAGGCATATTGGGTATTGAGGTATACGGGGTATTTGAGGTATATTGGGTATTTGAGGTATACAGGGTATTTGAGGTATACAGGGTATTTGAGGTATTTGAGGTATATTGGGTATTTGAGGTATATTGGGTATTTGAGGTATATTGGGTATATGAGGTATACGGGGTATTTGAGGTAAAGTATGTGGGGTATTTGAGGTATAGTATATGGGGTATTTGAGGTACAGTATATGGGGAATTTGAGGTACATATAGTATTTTAGGTATATGGGGTATTTGAGGTATATGGCGTATTTAAGGTATGGGGTATTTAAGGTATATGGGGTATTTGAGTTATAGTATATGGGGTATTTGAGGTATATAGTGTATTTTTGGTATATGGGGTATTTAAGGTATATGGGATATCTGAGGTTTATGGGGTATTTAAGTTATATTGGGTATTTAAAGTATAATATATTGGGTATATTAGGTATATGTGTAATTTGAAGTATATGAGATATTTCAGGTACAGTATATGGGGTATTTCAGGTATATAGCGTATTTCAGGTATATCGGGTATTTGCAGTACAGTATATTGGGTATGTGAGGTGTATGTGGTATTTGAGATATATGGAGTATTTAAGATATATGGGGTACTAAAGTATATGGGGTATTTCAGGTATAGTATGTGGGGTATTTAAGGTATGTGGGGTATTTCAGGTATAGTATATGGGGTATTTCAGGTATAGTATGTGGGGTGGGGTATTTAAGGTATGTGGGGTATTTGAGGTATAGTATATGGGGTATTTGAGGTATAGTATATGGGGTATTTCAGGTATAGTATGTGGGGTATTTAAGGTATGTGGGGTATTTCAGGTATAGTATGTGTGGTTTTAAGGTATGTGGGGTATTTCAGGTATAGTATATTGGGTATTTGAGGAATATGGTGTATTTGAGGTATATGGGGTATTTAAGGTATAATAGGTGGGGCATTTGAGGTATATGGGGTATTTGAGGTAAAGTATAGGGGGTATATGAGTTTAAAGTATGTGGGGTATTTGAGGTATAGTATATTGGGTATTTGAGGTATATGGGGTATTTGAGGAATATGGGGTATTTAAGGTAGAGTATGTGGGGTATTTGAGGTATAGTATATGGGGGAATAGCCAATACCAAAACCAATAGAGATTAAATAGTATTATACATTTAAAACAACATCCAATGTCCTAGATTATTTGAGGTACATTATATGGGGTATTTGATGGTATATGGTGTATTGCAGGTATATATGTTATTTGAGGTACAGTATATGGGGTATTTGGGTGGCAGGGTACAAATCTGTCGTTCTGCCCCTGAACAAGGTAGTTAACCCACTGTTCCTAGGCCGTCATTGAAAATAAGAATTTGTTCTTAACTGACTTGCCTAGTTAAATAAAGGTAAAATAAAATAAAAAAATTGATGGTATATGGTGTATTTGAGGTATAGTATATGGGGTATTTAAGGTATTTTATATGGGGTATTTAAGGTATAGTATATGGGGTATTTAAGGTATATTATACGGGGTATTTACGGTATAGTATATGGGGTATTTGAGGTATATTATATGGGGTATTTAAGGTATATTATATGGGGTATTTAAGGTATATTATACGGGGTATTTAAGGTATATTATATGGGGTATTTAAGGTATATTATATGGGGTATTTAAGGTATAGTATATGGGGTATTTAAGGTATAGTATATGGGGTATTTGAGGTATAGTATATGGGGTATTTAAGGTATAGTATATGGGGTATTTGAGGTATAGTATATGGGGTATTTAAGGTATAGTATATGGCGTATTTAAGGTATATTATACAGGGTATTTAAGGTATATTATACGGGGAATTTAAGGTATATTATACAGGGTATTTAAGGTATAGTATATGGGGTATTTAAGGTATATTATACAGGGTATTTAAGGTATATTATATGGGGTATTTAAGGTATATTATACGGGGTATTTAAGGTATATTATATGGGGTATTTAAGATATATTATATGGGGTATTTAAGGTATATTATATGGGGTATTTAAGGTATATTATATGGGGTATTTAAGATATATTATATGGGGTATTTAAGGTATATTATACGGGGTATTTAAGTTATAGTATATGGGGTATTTAAGGTATAGTATATGGGGTATTTAAGGTAAGGTATTGTGCCCATAGGCGACCTTGTTGCCGCTGATGTCTGGTGAGAACCTGCCTTACAACAGGCCTACAACATTTCCACTTCCTATCCCACTAGTCTAAATGTGTAACCATGGTGACAGCATTTCCACTTCCTATCCCACTAGTCTGAATGTGTAACCATGGTGACAGCATTTCCACTTCCTATCCCACTAGTCTGAATGTGTAACCATGGTGACAGCATTTCCACTTCCTATCCCACTAGTCTAAATGTGGAACCATGGTGACAGCATTTCCACTTCATATCCCACTAGTCTGAATGTGTAACCATGGTGACAGCATTTCCACTTCCTATCCCACTAGTCTGAATGTGTAACCATGGTGACAGCATTTCCACTTCCTATCCCACTAGTCTAAATGTGTAACCATAGTGACAGCATTTCCACTTCCTATCCCACTAGTCTGAATGTGTAACCATGGTGACAGTATTTCCACTTCCTATCCCACTAGTCTGAATGTGTAACCATGGTGACAGCATTTCCACTTCCTATCCCACTAGTCTAAATGTGTAACCATAGTGACAGCATTTCCACTTCCTATCCCACTAGTCTGAATGTGTAACCATGGTGACAGCATTTCCACTTCCTATCCCACTAGTCTAAATGTGTAACCATAGTGACAGCATTTCCACTTCCTATCCCACTAGTCTGAATGTGTAACCATGGTGACAGCATTTCCACTTCCTATCCCACTAGTCTGAATGTGTAACCATGGTGACAGCATTTCCACTTCCTATCCCACTAGTCTAAATGTGGAACCATGGTGACAGCATTTCCACTTCCTATCCCACTAGTCTGAATGTGTAACCATGGTGACAGCATTTCCACTTCCTATCCCACTAGTCTAAATGTGGAACCATGGTGACAG
>NC_052331.1:35651060-35656060 GCF_016432855.1 Salvelinus namaycush
ACAGCCCACAGGGAGGTGGTGAGGGCCCTGGCGGAGTGTTGCCAAGAAAATAACCTCTCACTCAATGTCGACAAAACAGAGGAGATGATTGTGGACTTCAGGAAAGATCAGAGGGAGCACGCCTCTATCCACATCGGCGGGACCGCAGTAGAGAAGGTGGAAAGCTTCAAGTTCCTCAGGGTACACATCACTGAAAATCTGAAATGGTCCACCCACACAGACAGTGTGGTGAAGAAGGGGCAGGGATCCTTCTCTTTTTAATAGAGGCCATCATTCTGTTTTCTCCCTCAATTGCATAGGCTATAGAAATGTTGCGCAACATGAGCTCATGGGCTCTCATCAAGTGTTTGATTAGATTTTCCATTACATTTGCATTGATGTCAGAGTGATTAGAGGGACAATAGAGTGCTGAGTACCAGGCAGTTAAGCAAGTTTGGTAGGCTACTAATGACCAGCAGCAGCATCAGAGCTTGGAGAAGCCTAATTACCTTGACTTAACTGTCGTCACGTGGAATTTGACTGCCTTCGTGACTCGTGACTGCCCGTGTGGCAGTCATACGGTCACCGTAACAGCCCTACCTACGTTTGCTAATCTTGCCAACAAAAAAAAGTTATTAAAGTGGTTGGCAAAATCAAAAGGTTTTGTTATGAACAAGCTGCCTCAATGAAAGATGGAGCCGAGTTTGCTTTCTTGCCTAGAATTTATTTTTAAATACTACAGAGCTTCTTACTATAATTCTTTAAATCATTTATCTTTGCTCCAGAGTATAGTTTCTCCTTCGTTTTGTTTAGTTACGTGATTTCTCAATTTACTGTATGTTTGCCAGTCTGCTGTGTTGTCAGACATATTATCTATTCCCTTTGCCTCATCCCTCTCAGCCGTACAATTTTTAAATTCATCATCTATACATGGGGATTTGGCAGTTCTAACAGTCAGTTTTTTTGATGGGCGCATGCCTCTCAGTAAATTAGAAGCAGCCGTTTCATAAATGCGTCAAGTGCAGCATCAGATTGTTCCTCATTACACACATCAGACTAACACATATTTTTCACATCTTCGACATAGGAATCACTACAAAACATCTTGTATCATTGCTTATACACAATTGTAGGTCCAATCTTTGGAATTTAGTTTATTCTAGATATGGCTATTATATTATCGTCACTACATTCGATGGGAGTGGATACTGCTTTAGAGCAGATTTCTGCAACATTAGTAAAGATGTGATCAATACGCATGAATGATTTAGTTCCTGTTGTCTGTTTGTAAATACCCTGGTAGGTTGACTAATGACTTGAACCAGATTACAGCTTAGAGCTTCTTTTTTGAGTGGGCAGCTTGATGACAACCAGTCAATATTTAAATCACCCAGAAAATATACCTCTCTGTTGATATCACATACATTATCCAACATTTCACACATATAGTCCAAATACTGACTTTTAGCACTTGGTGGTCTATAGCAACTTCCTACGCGGATGGGCTTTAGGTGAGGCACATGAACCTGTAGCCATATTGCTTCCACACATCATCTGACACGAGATCCTCTCTCAGCCTAACAGGAATATGACTCTGGACATACATGGCAACACCTCCCCTATTTGCATTTCTATCTTTCCTGTATATTATATAACCATGTATAGCTACTGAATAATCATCAAATAAATGATCTAAGTATGTTTCAGAGACGGGACAGAATATTAATGTTTTCTGATGTTAATAATGAACCTTGTTTCTCAGGGAACCTTGTTATTTCATGAACCTTGTATCTCAGGGAATAAAATAAATGATTTAAGTATGTTTCAGAGACGGGACAGAATATTAATGTTTTCTGATGTTAATAAGTTGTCCATTTCATGAACCTTGTTTCTCAGGCTACATGTGTAAATATGAGCATTTTATTTGTCATTTTCTGGGTTGCTAGTCTGTTTTTAGTACTATTCTGAGAGGCTGACCCGAGGTAGACATGTCCGTGACATTTACATTTGATTCATTGATACTGAGTGAGCTGCCAAACAGTTTGTCACGCCCTGGCCTTAGTATTCTTTGTTTCCTTTATTATTTTAGTTAGGTCAGGGTGTGACATGGGGAAGGTATGTGTTTTTGTATTGTCTAGGGTGGTTGTATGGTTTAGGGGGTTAAGTAGAGTAGATGGGTTTGTGTTTAGTGTAGGTGTCTAGCTGTGTCTATGGTTGCCTGAATGGTTCTCAATCAGAGACAGATGTCATTAATTGTCTCTGATTGGGAGCCATATTTAAGACAGCCATAGGCACTAGGTTAATGTGGGTAATTGTCTATGTTGTACGTTTGTAGCTTGTGTGTGCACTTACGTCTATAGCTTCACGATCGTTTGTTGTTTTGTTTCAGTTTGTTAAAGTGTTCGTTGCGTGTTTTTTCCTTTCTCTAAAATAAAAGAGAATGTATTTTGCACACGCTGCGCCTTGGTCCACTCTCTCTCAGCAAGACGATCGTGACACAGTTTCAGAACAAACAGTGGAATTCAATTCTTTGTGCATTTGATTATTTCTGACAATACCCTCGGAGATAACAGTTAAAAGGAACATAGATCAGGTTACTTACAGTCACTACACTTCTAGTTTTCTGAGATATAATACCCTTTCCATCTCCTCTGTTACTTATTATGACAGGGAGGACACAGTTTTCTATGTTGATGGAGATCATCATGGAACCCCTGCGATTAGGGTGAATCCCATCTCTTGTAAAGACTGTTGGTTGCTCCCACACCAAGTGAAAATTGTCACAAAAGGAGACATTCATGTCTTTGCAGAGTTTCTTCAGGAACTCGTTTAGAGCAGCGATGTGGCTGTAACCCCTTCTATAGCATGGCAAAGGGGAGCTAGAGATTACTGTTCTCTTCCCTGTGCCAACAAGGGTGTTCAAGATCATTTATTTGTCCTTCTTCAGTTCCTCAGATTGCCAAAAGCGAATGTCGTTAAATCCAACGCGAGTGACAGGCCAAAATCTCTCACCATCGAGCTGCCCACGACGATGGTTGTCGTGACGGTATCCGATGGGTAAGGAAGAGGGGGAACGGAACGGGCTTGCCTTGGGCAGGGGGAAGGAGGTGTACTTAGTCTCATGCCAGCTAGACATGTACTAGTAACCGTGGATGGCATCAGAATCTTTGGGGAGATGGAGGAGGACCCAAGACCTTGTTTCCTTTGGTCGGCGACCGGCTGAGCCGTGGCTTGTGCCCCTGGACGGCTGTTGGCTGTTGGTGTATTCCCAAGATCAGAGCTGACTCCCAGGGACGGTACGTAGCCTAGTGGTTAGAGCGTTGGGCCAGTAACCGTCGTCCTGCCCCTGAATAAGTGTCACGCTCGTCTGATGAAGAAGGAGTGGACCAAAGCGCAGCGTGGTACATGTTCATGATATTTTATTAAACTGAACACTGAAACAAAAATAACAAAGAGAAAAACAAACAGTTCTGTAAGGTAACTACAACTATACAGAAAACAACTACCCACAAACACAGGTGGGAAAAAAGGCTGCCTAAGTATGATTCCCAATCAGAGACAACGATAGACAGCTGCCTCTGATTGAGAACCACACCCGGCCAAACACAAAGAAATAGAAAACATAGAAATAAAGAAACTAGAATGCCCACCCTAGTCACACCCTGGCCTAACCAACATAGAGAATAAAAGCCTCTCTATGGCCAGGGCGTGACAATAAGGCAGTTAACCCACTGTTAACTGACTTGCTTAGTTAAATAAAATGTTAAATAAAGGTTAAATAAAGGTTACAAAAATATATACAAAAAAATAGAAGAAAAAATTCCACCTCCAGCAGGGCAAAGCTGTATAATAGCTAGATCTGATTTTCTAGGATATATGGAGGCCAACCAGACTGCCTCCCACCCGACCTCCTTTGCCTGCCAGTGTCCGGTCTCCCACTGGTTGCCCGAGTTGAGCTTTACAATCTGTCCAGTGGATTGGAGCGGGTCAGTACCGCTCGTCTCATCAACCCCTTGGCTGAAGTACAATCTGTCCAGTGGATTGGAGCGGGTCAGTACCACTCGTCTCATCAACCCCTTGGCTGAAGGAGGCATTCAGAACTGACAATGTGTGTTTGCCTGGGCTTCATCATAGTACAAAGAAAAGCACATCTTGTTTTTCCTGCAGCTGGAGCAGCCGGAGAATCTCTTCCCGAAAGCTGTTTGATGAGAATTCAATTGGAACAGACCAAGAATGTATGTTAATTTAGGAGTTCCACCTTATTTTCCTCCCCTTGCGTAGATATCACCTCACACCTAGGGCATGAGCTCAGACGTAGACACACATTTAGACCTGTTACATTGTTAACCACAGTAAGTCTGTATTCCCAGCCCACTGACCAGAGCAACATGAGACCAGGTATATGACTAACCTGACCAGAACAACATGAGACCAGGTGTATGACCAGGTGTATGACCAGGTATATGACCAGGTATATGACTAACCTGACCAGAACATAACCAGACCAGGTGTATGACCAGGTGTATGACCAGGTGTATGACCAGGTGTATGACCAGCTATATGACCAGGTATATGACTAACCTGACCAGAACATAACCAGACCAGGTGTATGACCAGGTGTATGACCAGGTGTATGACTAACCTGACCAGAACATAACCATACCAGGTGTATGACCAGGTGTATGACCAGGTATATGACTAACCTGACCAGAACATAACCAGACCAGGTGTATGACCAGGTGTATGACTCACCTGACCAGAGCATAACTAGACCAGGTGTATGACCAGGTATATGACCAGGTGTATGACCAGGTATATGACTAACCTGACCAGAACATAACCAGACCAGGTGTATGACCAGGTATATGACTCACCTGACCAGAGCATAACTAGACCAGGTGTATGACCAGGTGTATGACCAGGTGTATGACCAGGTATATGACTAACCTGACCAGAACATAACCAGACCAGGTGTATGACCAGGTGTATGACCAGGTGTATGACCAGGTATATGACTAACC
>NC_052331.1:35661060-35667831 GCF_016432855.1 Salvelinus namaycush
GTGCCCCGACCAATGGAGGCTGTTCTGAGGGCGAAAGGCGGTGCCCCGACCAATGGAGGCTGTTCTGAGGGCGAAAGGCGGTGCCCCGACCAATGGAGGCTGTTCTGAGGGCGAAAGGCGGTGCCACGACCAATGGAGGCTGTTCTGAGGGCGAAAGGCGGTGCCCCGACCAATGGAGGCTGTTCTGAGGGCGAAAGGCCGTGCCCCGACCAATGGAGGCTGTTCTGAGGGCGAAAGGCCGTGCCCCGACCAATGGAGGCTGTTCTGAGGGCGAAAGGCCGTGCCCCGACCAATGGAGGCTGTTCTGAGGGCGAAAGGCGGTGCCCCGACCAATGGAGGCTGTTCTGAGGGCGAAAGGCCGTGCCCCGACCAATGGAGGCTGTTCTGAGGGCGAAAGGCGGTGCCCCGACCAATGGAGGCTGTTCTGAGGGCGAAAGGCCGTGCCCCGACCAATGGAGGCTGTTCTGAGGGCGAAAGGCCGTGCCCCGACCAATGGAGGCTGTTCTGAGGGCGAAAGGCGGTGCCCCGACCAATGGAGGCTGTTCTGAGGGCGAAAGGCCGTGCCCCGACCAATGGAGGCTGTTCTGAGGGCGAAAGGCCGTGCCCCGACCAATGGAGGCTGTTCTGAGGGCGAAAGGCGGTGCCCCGACCAATGGAGGCTGTTCTGAGGGCGAAAGGCGGTGCCCCGACCAATGGAGACTGTTCTGAGGGCGAAAGGCGGTGCCCCGACCAATGGAGGCTGTTCTGAGGGCGAAAGGCGGTGCCCCGACCAATGGAGGCTGTTCTGAGGGCGAAAGGCGGTGCCCCGACCAATGGAGGCTGTTCTGAGGGCGAAAGGCGGTGCCCCGACCAATGGAGACTGTTCTGAGGGCGAAAGGCGGTGCCCCGACCAATGGAGGCTGTTCTGAGGGCGAAAGGCCGTGCCCCGACCAATGGAGGCTGTTCTGAGGGCGAAAGGCGGTGCGACTCAATATTTTATAAGGCAGCTGTTCTTAGTGTTTTGTATTCTCAGTGGATAAAGGAATAAAAATACCATTGTGTGTTCTCTCACTCAGGAATAAATTGCTTAATCACATATAACTATTCTCTTTGCCACCTTTCACCTTCAAACACCTGTGTGTACCTCTCAAATGGAACCCTATTCCCTATATAGTGCACTACTTTTGACCATAGCCCTATGGCATCCTATTCCCTATATAGTGCACTACTTTTGACAAGAGTCCTATGGCACCCTATTCCCTATATATAGTGCACTACTTTTGACCAGAGTCCTATGGCATCCTATTCCCTATATAATGCACTTCATTGTTAATAGGGTGTAATTTGGGACGTGAGCCTGGTGGGTCTCTCTGACACTTCAGCTATTACTAGACGTCCAACCTGTTCCGTTCAGTCTGGAAGGAGGAAATCACTGCTCTGCTCCTGTCTCTCTCTCTCTCTATATATCCATCCCCCCCTCCACCTTGCTCAATCTACCATACATGGCTGCAGTGTAGTTTTAACAAACATCTTGTGGCCTCTCCCTCCTCTCCTGTACTCTCCTCTCCAACCCTGTCTCTCTCCTCTCTTCTCCAACCCCGTCTGTCTCCTCTCATCTCCTCTCCTCTCCAACCCTGTCTCTCTCCTCTCTTCTCCAACCCCGTCTCTATCCTCTCCCTCCTCTCCCTCTTCTCCTCTCCCTCTCTCCTCATTAGGGACGCAACCTCAGTCTGCAGACTGCAGCTGGAGCCCTGCAGTTAAACTCCTTAGGAACTGATAGGCCCTTTTCACAGCAGCCTTATATAATTTATCTACTGGCAGACGCCTTCCAAGCCCAAGCTCTGTAAGCCCAAGCTCTGTAAGCCCAAACTCTGTAAGCCCAAACTCTGTAAGCCCAAACTCTGTAAACCCAAACTCTGTAAACCCAAACTCTGTAAGCCCAAACTCTGTAAGTCCAAACTCTGTAAACCCAAACTATGTAAGCCCAAACTATGTAAGCCCAAACTCTGTAAGCCCAAACTCTGTAAGCCCAAACTCTGTAAGCCCAAACTATGTAAGCCCAAACTCTGTAAGCCCAAACTCTGTAAGCCCAAACTATGTAAGCCCAAACTCTGTAAACCCAAACTCTGTAAACCCTAACTCTGTAAGCCCTAACTCTGTAAGCCCAAACTATGTAAGCCCAAACTATGTAAGCCCAAACTATGTAAACTGACTGGATTGAATGTATACATACAGACAGCTCTCTTCTCTTCTGCTCTGTTTGGGGACTTTGTACTCTTGGAGCTGAGAGGGGGGGATTTACAACAATCAATGTTAATATCATTATCAATCACACCGTGCTGCACCCGTCATTGATTCAGAAGAAAATAAAGAAGTTTAGAGTTGGATTGAGATTTCTACTGATCATCTCTCTGCCTGGTTGAATGGCTGGTTGAGATGCTGAGACAGAGGCTTGTCATCTCTCTGCCTGGTTGAATGGCTGGTTGAGATGCTGAGACAGAGGCTTGTCACCTCTCTGCCTGGCTGAATATCTGGTTGAGATGCTGAGACAGAGGCTTGTCACCTCTCTGCCTGGCTGAATGGCTGGTTGAGATGCTGAGACAGAGGCTTGTCACCTCTCTGCCTGGCTGAATATCTGGTTGAGATGCTGAGACAGAGGCTTGTCACCTCTCTGCCTGGCTGGTTGAGATGCTGAGACAGAGGCTTGTCATCTCTCTGCCTGGCTGAATGGCTGGTTGAGATGCTGAGACAGAGGCTTGTCACCTCTCTGCCTGGCTGGTTGAGATGCTGAGAGAGAGGCTTGTCACCTCTCTGCCTGGCTGGTTGAGATGCTGAGACAGAGGCTTGTCACCTCTCTGCCTGGCTGAATATCTGGTTGAGATGCTGAGACAGAGGCTTGTCATCTCTCTGCCTGGCTGAATGGCTGGTTGAGATGTTCTCCTCCACAAGACAACACCAAACCGCATAACAAGTCTCTAAAGTGGTAGTACAAGATCACAAAACGGACAAACACATCGTCATATATTCTCAGGGAACTACATGGCCTACCACATTGACATGTAAATTGTGTATTTAAAAAAAAAAATGTTTTACAGTTCAGTGACCAGTTCAGACCAGTAAAGCCTTATTCACACTGCAGGTCTAATGGCAGTGGTTCAGACCAGTAAAGCCTTGTTCACACTGCAGGTCTAATGGCAGTGGTTCAGACCAGTAAAGCCTTGTTCACACTGCAGGTCTAATGGCAGTGGTTCAGACCAGTAAAGCCTTGTTCACACTGCAGGTCTTAATGCACTGGTTCAGACCGGTAAAAGCCTTGTTCACACTGCAGGTCTTAATGCTCAAATAAGTGTTATATATTAAAATCAGTTTTGAAATACTGACTGTCCAAACAGCAAGTTACTGGAGACTCAATCAGATGTGAGTGTTCAGACAACAGTCATTTGCTGATGTGGCTACACTAGTTGTCACAGTAACGACGAGTGTAGCGCCCAGTGGTGCAGGCTGATTGGGCGCTGGTGCTCATGCTTCACTCAGAAGTTATGTGGCACGCTATGGTGACATGACAATGCCTGTCATGGATGTTTTCTCAGTCGCTTTGAAATGTTCAAAATCCTCGTCTGCGGTCCAAACACTTTAAAGACACGCCCCATCCCCTCAGTCCTCAAATTAAGTGGACACTTCTGATGACGTGTCATGACGGCTGATGTGTGTACACTAGCATGGCAAGGATGGGCGAGGGAGGAAGGAGTGATTTTTAAATGGACAATCCCTCGTTCATCCCGCGATGATTGTGTTTTCAGCCACCGGTAGCTTGTGGGTGCTTTATATGCGCTACAGTCAATTATGAGTGTATGCCTATTTATATTAAATATATAATTATTAATATACGCCTGCTGTATGATAGTTAGCAAATTAATTCACTAACTAATGTTAGCCTGCCGAACTGGAACTTTTGAAGAAGGAAAATGTTTTTATTTCTACAATTTCCAAAAGTTAACCAAACAAAAACATATTTTCGATTTACAAGACGTGTTTGTGACGTCATGTGCATTAGTAGCACCATTTATAAGTTATTTGCATTGGTTTTTATTTACATTTGTATGTTGACTTCTCCATTGATGTTGTTGTTTAAGTTTTCGCTGACTTTTCTTGGATGTGGATGTAGAATCGTCGCGAATTGAATTATGGGGTGTTTCAGGCCCCGGAGTGAACATATTTGTAAACTCACAAAGCCGACTAAAAACGAGGGCTGAGGGGCTTACCTTGATAATCGTTAATGTTAATCGTTTGGACCACCCTCCAAGATGGCGACGGGGATTCCCCCAAGGGCATAAGGTGAGTATAGTACAGTTCAGTATAGTATAATATAGTACAGTATAGTACAAAATAGTACAGTTCAGTATAGTATAATATAGTATAGTACAGTATAGTACCGTTCAGTATAAAATAGTACAGTATAGTATAGTACAAAATAGTACATTTCAGTACAGTATTGTATAGTACAGTACAGTATAGTATAGTTCAAAATAGTACAGTTCAGTATAGTATAATATAGTACAGTATAGTATAGTACAAAATAGTACAGTTCAGTATAGTACACTGCTCAAAAAAATAAAGGGAACACTAAAATAACACATCCTAGATCTGAATGAATGAAATATTCTTATTAAATACTTTTTTCTTTACATAGTTGAATGTGCTGACAACAAAATTACACAAAAATTATCAATGGAAATCAAATTGATCAACCCATGGAGGTCTGGATTTGGAGTCACGCTCAAAATTAAAGTGGAAAACCACACTACAGGCTGATCCAACTTTGATGTAATGTCCTTAAAACAAGTCAAAATGAGGCTCAGTAGTGTGTGTGGCCTCCACGTATCTGTATGACCTCCCTACAATGCCTGGGCATGTTCCTGATGAGGTGGCGGATGGTCTCCTGAGGGATCTCCTCCCAGACCTGGACTAAAGCATCTGCCAACTCCTGGACAGTCTGTGGTGCAACGTGGCGTTGGTGGATGGAGCGAGACATGATGTCCCAGATGTGCTCAATTGGATTCAGGTCTGGGGAACGGGCGGGCCAGTCCATAGCATCAATGCCTTCCTCTTGCAGGTACTGCTGACACACTCCAGCCACATGAGGTCTAGCATTGTCTTGCATTAGGAGGAACCCAGGGCCAACCGCACCAGCATATGGTCTCACAAGGGGTCTGAGGATCTCATCTCGGTACCTAATGGCAGTCAGGCTACCTCTGGCGAGCACATGGAGGGCTGTGCGGCCCCCCAAAGAAATGCCAAACAACACCATGACTGACCCACCGCCAAACCGGTCATGCTGGAGGATGTTGCAGGCAGCAGAACGTTCTCCACGGCGTCTCCAGACTCTGTCACGTCTGTCACGTGCTCAGTGTGAACCTGCTTTCATCTGTGAAGAGCACAGGGCGCCAGTGGCGAATTTGCCAATCTTGGTGTTCTCTGGCAAATGCCAAACGTCCTGCACGGTGTTGGGCTGTAAGCACAACCCCACCTGTGGACGTCGGGCCCTCATACCACCCTCATGGAGTCTGTTTCTGACCGTTTGAGCTGACACATGCACATTTGTGGCCTGCTGGAGGTCATTTTGCAGGGCTCTGGCAGTGCTCCTCCTGCTACTCCTTGCACAAAGGCGGAGGTAGCGGTCCTGCTGCTGGGTTGTTGCCCTCCTACGGCCTCCTCCACGTCTCCTGATGTACTGGCCTGTCTCCTGGTAGCGCCTCCATGCTCTGGACACTACGCTGACAGACACAGCAAACCTTCTTGCCACAGCTCGCATTGATGTGCCATCCTGGATGAGCTGCACTACCTGAGCCACTTGTGTGGGTTGTAGACTCCGTCTCATGCTACCACTAGAGTGAAAGCACCGCCAGCATTCAAAAGTGACCAAAACATCAGCCAGGAAGCATAGGAACTGAGAAGTGGTCTGTGGTCACCACCTGCAGAACCACTCCTTTATTGGGGGTGTCTTGCTAATTGCCTATAATTTCCACCTGTTGTCTATTCCATTTGCACAACAGCATGTGAAATGTATTGTCAATCAGTGTTGCTTCCTAAGTGGACAGTTTTATTTCACAGAAGTGTGATTGACTTGGAGTTACATTGTGTTGTTTAAGTGTTCCCTTTATTTTTTTGGGTGCTAGAGATGGGGCTAGGGTGCTAGAGATGGGGCTAAAGGGTAAGGGGCTAGAGAAAGGGCTAGGGGGCTAGAGATAGGGCTAAAGGGTAGGGGGCTAGAGATGGGGCTAGGGTGCTAGAGATAGGGCTAAAGGGTAGGGGGCTAGAGATGGGGCTAGGGTGCTAGAGATAGGGCTAAAGGGTAGAGGCTAGAGAAAGGGCTAGGGTGCTAGAGATAGGGCTAAAGGGTAGAGGCTAGAGATGGGGCTAGGGTGCTAGAGATAGGGCTAAACGGTAGGGGGCTAGAGATGGGGCTAGGGTGCTAGAGATAGGGCTAAAGGGTAGGGGGCTAGAGATGGGGCTAGGGACTGACCTGTAGCAGACAGGCTCTCTCTCTGGTGGGTCCTGTCTGCAGAGGGAGAGGTGCTCCTCTTGGGCCTCTGGGTCGTGGGAGGAACAGCCAACATGGGCTTCTTTAACTCAGGAACAGGAGGCTTGCTCTGTGGATAGGAGCACAGTCAATCAACACACTAATCCTTATGTCTCAAATCCCACCCTATTCCCCATGATGAGGGACTCGTGTCGCCTCGATGGCTGGCCGGTCCTTTGAGGGGGGGGGGGGGGTGGGAGTCTCTAAGGGGG
>NC_052331.1:35667931-35720192 GCF_016432855.1 Salvelinus namaycush
ACCCTCCATTCTATCATAACCCATCACATCACATACGATACAAACCCTCCATTCTATCATAACCCATCACATTACGTTCTATCATTAGAACACGAGGGCTGTCTAGCCTTCTATTGTCTCTCTTATTTTGGGGACTGATTATCTCATCTGCCTTCTCCTAAGAATTAACCCCCCAGTAGTCTAGCCTAGGTATTATAGTTACTCTACCGTACTGTACTATACAGTTCTATACTCTACTATACTCCACTATACTGCACTATATTATAATACGCTATTCTCTCCTATTCTATACTATATTATACGGCACAATACTGTACTGTACTGTACTATACTACGCTATCATGTCCTCTGCGGTACTGTACTACACTATATTGTAATATACTCTACTATACTGTGCTATACGGTACTGTGCTATACTGTACTGTGCTGTGCTGTACTATA
This sequence comes from Salvelinus namaycush, assembly GCF_016432855.1. Classification (NCBI taxonomy): domain Eukaryota; kingdom Metazoa; phylum Chordata; class Actinopteri; order Salmoniformes; family Salmonidae; genus Salvelinus; species Salvelinus namaycush. Next base: position 35,668,373 of record NC_052331.1, read on the forward strand.
CTACACTGTACAATACTCTACTTTACTTAACCCTACTATACTCTACTGTGCTATACTCTATTGTCCTAAACCATACAATACTATACTCTAATGTGCTATACTGTACTTTACTGTACTAGTATCTACTGTACTGTGCTCTACTGTACTTTACTCTACTGTACTATACTGTACTGTACTCTACTGTACTATACCGTACTCCACTGCACTATACTATACTGTACTGTGCTGTATTGTACTATACTACACTGTACTATACTCCACTTTACTCAACTCTACTATACACTACTGTGCTATACTCTACTGTACTAAACACGACTATACTATACTGTACTGTTATATACTGTACTGTACTGTTATATACTGTACTGTACTGTTATATACTATACTGTACTGTTATATACTATACTGTACTGTTATATACTATACTGTACTGTTATATACTGTACTGTATTTTAATGTACTATAGTATACTGTACTGAACTGTACTATTTTGTACTATACTATACTGTACTATATTATACTATACTGAACTGTACTATTTTATACTATACTATACTGTACTATATTATACTATACTGAACTGTACTATTTTGTACTATACTGTACTATACTATATTATACTATACTGAACTGTACTATTTTATACTATACTATACTGTACTATATTATACTATACTGAACTGTACTATTTTGTACTATACTGTACTGTACTATACAATACTGTACTGAACTGTACTATTTTGTACTATACTATACTGTACTATATTATACACTGCTCTAGCCCTTTCTCTAGCCTCTACCCTTTAGCCCTATCTCTAGCACCCCTAGCCCCATCTCTAGCCCCCTACCCTTTAGCCCTATCTCTAGCACCCTAGCCCCATCTCTAGCCCCCTACCCTTTAGCCCTATCTCTAGCACCCTAGCCCCATCTCTAGCCTCTACCCTTTAGCCCTATCTCTAGCACCCTAGCCCTTTCTCTAGCCCCCTACCCTTTAGCCCTATCTCTAGCACCCTAGCCCTTTCTCTAGCCCCCTACCCTTTAGCCCTATCTCTAGCACCCTAGCCCTATCTCTAGCCCCCTACCCTTTAGCCCCATCTCTAGCACCCTAGCCCCATCTCTAGCCTCTACCCTTTAGCCCTATCTCTAGCACCCTAGCCCCATCTCTAGTCCCTACCCTTTAGCCCTATCTCTAGCCCCCTACCCTTTAGCCCTATCTCTAGCACCTTGCCCTTTAGCCCTATCTCTAGCACCCTGCCCTTTAGCCCTATCTCTAGCCCCCTACCCTTTAGCCCTATCTCTAGCACCCTATCTCTACCCCCCTACCCTTTAGCCCTATCTCTAGCACCCTGCCCTTTAGCCCTATCTCTAGCACCCTAGCCCCATCTCTAGCCTCTACCCTTTAGCCCTATCTCTAGCACCCTAGCCCCATCTCTAGCCTCTACCCTTTAGCCCTATCTCTAGCACCCTAGCCCCATCTCTAGCCTCTACCCTTTAGCCCTATCTCTAGCACCCTAGCCCCATCTCTAGCACCCTACCCTTTAGCCCTATCTCTAGCACCCTAGCCCTATCTCTAGCACCCTAGCCCTATCTCTAGCACCCTAGCCCTATCTCTAGCCCCCTAGCCCTATCTCTAGCCCCCTAGCCCTCTCTCTAGCCCCCTAGCCCTATCTCTAGCCCCCTAGCCCTATCTCTAGCCCCCTAGCCCTATCTCTAGCCCCCTAGCCCTATCTCTAGCCCCCTAGCCCTATCTCTAGCCCCCTAGCCCTATCTCTAGCCCCCTAGCCCTATCTCTAGCCCCCTAGCTCTAGCTCTAGCCCCCTAGCTCTAGCTCTAGCCCTAGCTCTAGCCCCCTAGCCCTAGCTCTAGCCCCCTAGCCCTAGCCCAGCTCTAGCCCCAGCTCTAGCCCCAGCTCTAGCCCCAGCTCTAGCCCTAGCTCTAGCCCTAGCTCTAGCCCTAGCTCTAGCTCTAGCCCTAGCTCTAGCCCCCTAGCCCTAGCTCTAGCCCCCTAGCCCTAGCTCTAGCCCTAGCTCTAGCCCCCTAGCCCTAGCTCTAGCCCTAGCTCTAGCCCCCTAGCCCTAGCTCTAGCCCTAGCTCTAGCCCCCTAGCCCTAGCTCTAGCCCTAGCTCTAGCCCCAGCTCTAGCCCCAGCTCTAGCCCCAGCTCTAGCTCTAGCCCTAGCCCCAGCTCTAGCTCTAGCCCTAGCTCTAGCCCCAGCTCTAGCTCTAGCCCTAGCTCTAGCCCCCTAGCTCTAGCCCTAGCCCCCTAGCTCTAGCCCCCTAGCCCTAGCTCTAGCCCCCTAGCCCTAGCTCTAGCCCCCTAGCCCTAGCTCTAGCCCCCTAGCTCTAGCCCCCTAGCCCTAGCTCTAGCCCCCTAGCCCTAGCTCTAGAGCCCTAGCTCTAGCTCTAGAGCCCTAGCCCTAGCTCTAGAGCCCTAGCTCTAGCCCCCTAGCCCTAGCTCTAGAGCCCTAGCTCTAGCTCTAGAGCCCTAGCTCTAGAGCCCTAGCTCTAGCCCCCTAGCCCTAGCTCTAGCCCCCTAGCTCTAGCCCCCTAGCCCTTTAGCCCTATCTCTAGCCTCTACCCTTTAGCCCTAGCTCTAGCCCCCTACCCTTTAGCCCTATCTCTAGCCCCCTAGCCCCATCTCTAGCCTCTACCCTTTAGCCCTATCTCTAGCCCCCTACCCTTTAGCCCTATCTCTAGCCCCCTAGCCCCATCTCTAGCCCCCTACCCTTTAGCCCTATCTCTAGCCCCCTAGCCCCATCTCTAGCCTCTACCCTTTAGCCCTATCTCTAGCCCCCTGCCCTTTAGCCCTATCTCTAGCCCCCTAGCCAATCTCTAGCCTCTACCCTTTAGCCCTAGCTCTAGCCCCCTAGCTCTAGCCCTAGCTCTAGCCCCCTAGCCCTAGCTCTAGCCCCCTAGCTCTAGCCCCCTAGCCCTAGCTCTAGCTCTAGCCCTAGCTCTAGCCCCCTAGCCCTAGCTCTAGCCCTAGCCCTAGCCCTAGCTCTAGCCCTAGCTCTAGCCCTAGCTCTAGCCCTAGCTCTAGCCCCCTAGCCCTAGCTCTAGCCCTAGCTCTAGCCCTAGCTCTAGCCCCCTAGCTCTAGCCCCCTAGCCCTAGCTCTAGCCCCCTAGCCCTAGCTCTAGCCCCCTAGCCCTAGCTCTAGCCCCCTAGCCCTAGCTCTAGCCCCCTAGCTCTAGCCCCCTAGCCCTAGCTCTAGCCCCCTAGCCCTAGCTCTAGAGCCCTAGCTCTAGCTCTAGAGCCCTAGCTCTAGAGCCCTAGCTCTAGCCCCCTAGCCCTAGCTCTAGCCCCCTAGCTCTAGCCCCCTAGCCCTTTAGCCCTATCTCTAGCCTCTACCCTTTAGCCCTAGCTCTAGCCCCCTACCCTTTAGCCCTATCTCTAGCCCCCTAGCCCCATCTCTAGCCTCTACCCTTTAGCCCTATCTCTAGCCCCCTACCCTTTAGCCCTATCTCTAGCCCCCTAGCCCCATCTCTAGCCCCCTACCCTTTAGCCCTATCTCTAGCCCCCTAGCCCCATCTCTAGCCTCTACCCTTTAGCCCTATCTCTAGCCCCCTGCCCTTTAGCCCTATCTCTAGCCCCCTAGCCAATCTCTAGCCTCTACCCTTTAGCCCTATCTCTAGCCCCCTGCCCTTTAGCCCCATCTCTAGCCCCCTAGCCCCATCTCTAGCCCCCTACCCTTTAGCCCTATCTCTAGCACCCTAGCCCCATCTCTAGCCCCCTACCCTTTAGCCCCATCTCTAGCACCCTAGCCCCATCTCTAGCCTTTACCCTTTAGCCCCATCTCTAGCACCCTAGCCCCATCTCTAGCACCCTAGCCCCATCTCTAGCCTCTACCCTTTAGCCCTATCTCTAGCACCCTACCCTTTAGCCCTATCTCTAGCCCCCTAGCCCCATCTCTAGCCCCCTGCCCTTTAGCCCCATCTCTAGCCCCTTACCCTTTAGCCCTATCCCTAGCCCTATCTCTAGCCCCCTAGCCCCATCTCTAGCCCCCTACCCTTTAGCCCTATCTCTAGCACCCTTTAGCCCCATCTCTAGCCCCCTACCCTTTAGCCCCATCTCTAGCACCCTAGCCCCATCTCTAGCCCCCTACCCTTTAGCCCTATCTCTAGCACCCTAGCCCCATCTCTAGCCTCTACCCTTTAGCCCCATCTCTAGCACCCTAGCCCCATCTCTAGCCCCCTACCCTTTAGCCCCATCTCTAGCACCCTAGCCCCATCTCTAGCCTCTACCCTTTAGCCCTATCTCTAGCACCCTACCCTTTAGCCCTATCTCTAGCCCCATCTCTAGCCCCCTACCCTTTAGCCCTATCTCTAGCACCCTAGCCCCATCTCTAGCCCCCTACCCTTTAGCCCCATCTCTAGCCCCCTACCCTTTAGCCCTATCTCTAGCACCCTAGCCCCATCTCTAGCCCCCTACCCTTTAGCCCCATCTCTAGCCCCCTACCCTTTAGCCCTATCTCTAGCACCCTAGCCCCATCTCTAGCCCCCTACCCTTTAGCCCCATCTCTAGCACCCTAGCCCCATCTCTAGCCCCCTACCCTTTAGCCCTATCTCTAGCACCCTAGCCCCATCTCTAGCCCCCTACCCTTTAGCCCCATCTCTAGCACCCTAGCCCCATCTCTAGCCCTCTACCCTTTAGCCCTATCTCTAGCACCCTAGCCCCATCTCTAGCCTCTACCCTTTAGCCCCATCTCTAGCCCCCTAGCCCTATCTCTAGCACCCTGCCCTTTAGCCCCATCTCTAGCCCCCTAGCCCCATCTCTAGCCTCTACCCTTTAGCCCTATCTCTAGCCCCTTACCCTTTATGTGTATCACACCTCAGCCTACCCAAAAAACAAAGCAGAGCTCATGCTTTTCAAGCAACTCTTTTTCAAATCATCATTAGTGTCTCATCATGCAGCCATAGAATAATTTTAAAAATCAAATTCAATTGTTTGTAGAACAACTAAAGTTACATTAATGACTCTAAATGAAGCATATAGGAGGACATGTTTCTTTGTTAACCGCTCAACACAGAATAGCCACATATGAACACTCCCTCAAATCATTTGGAGAAAATATCCTGTATTTTATTCAGCTTTGTTCAACTGTATTCTTCATCCTATAAAATACTATAAAATAATGCCACTGATTTCTAAGCAAATCTTGTCTGCTAAATGAACTTGTTGCCCACAACCATTTGGCATATCCAGATCAGGACCTAATATAAGGACAACAAAGGATGCTATTCTGTTCTTCTGAAATAGACTACATTTTCTTATCATGTTTCTTTAGACCTGTCTAAAATGTTTTTATTGTGATGCTGTAGACTATATTAGATGGATTTATTAGATTTCTTAAAATTTTCATGTTCCAAAGGTCTGCATCAGTGGCTTGGAGGCTGTGTGGAAGCCAGGAGATGCTAAATGTGTTACTTAACGGGTCAATTACCGTGAGACTGACAGTTATTTGCTTGACAATGACCGGCTGACTAAATGTCGTGAGACGCCACGGTCCTAGCTGGTACTCTAAATGTCGTGACCGCCACGGTCCTAGCTGGTGCTCCATGTTACTCTAAATGTCGTGACCTCCACGGTCCTAGCTGGTACTCTAAATGTCGTGACCTCCACGGTCCTAGCTGGTACTCCATGTTACTCTAAATGTCGTGACCTCCACGGTCCTAGCTGGTACTCCATGTTACTCTAAATGTCGTGACCTCCACGGTCCTAGCTGGTACTCCATGTTACTCTAAATGTCGTGACCTCCACGGTCCTAGCTGGTACTCCATGTTACTCTAAATGTCGTGACCTCCACGGTCCTAGCTGGTACTCTAAATGTCGTGACCGCCACGGTCCTAGCTGGTACTCCATGTTACTCTAAATGTCGTGACCTCCACGGTCCTAGCTGGTACTCCATGTTACTCTAAATGTCGTGACCTCCACGGTCCTAGCTGGTACTCCATGTTACTCTAAATGTCGTGACCTCCACGGTCCTAGCTGGTACTCCATGTTACTCTAAATGTCGTGACCGCCACGGTCCTAGCTGGTACTCCATGTTACTCTAAATGTCATGACCGCCACGGTCCTAGCTGGTACTCTAAATGTCGTGACCGCCACGGTCCTAGCTGGTACTCCATGTTACTCTAAATGTCGTGACCGCCACGGTCCTAGCTGGTACTCCATGTTACTCTAAATGTCGTGACCGCCACGGTCCTAGCTGGTACTCCATGTTACTCTAAATGTCGTGACCTCCACGGTCCTAGCTGGTACTCCATGTTACTCTAAATGTCGTGACCGCCACGGTCCTAGCTGGTACTCCATGTTACTCTAAATGTCGTGACCTCCACGGTCCTAGCTGGTACTCCATGTTACTCTAAATGTCGTGACCGCCACGGTCCTAGCTGGTACTCCATGTTACTCTAAATGTCGTGACCTCCACGGTCCTAGCTGGTACTCCATGTTACTCTAAATGTCGTGACCGCCACGGTCCTAGCTGGTACTCCATGTTACTCTAAATGTCGTGACCTCCACGGTCCTAGCTGGTACTCCATGTTACTCTAAATGTCGTGACCGCCACGGTCCTAGCTGGTACTCCATGTTACTCTAAATGTCGTGACCTCCACGGTCCTAGCTGGTACTCTAAATGTCGTGACCGCCACGGTCCTAGCTGGTACTCCATGTTACTCTAAATGTCGTGACCTCCACGGTCCTAGCTGGTACTCCATGTTACTCTAAATGTCGTGACCTCCACGGTCCTAGCTGGTACTCTAAATGTCGTGACCTCCACGGTCCTAGCTGGTACTCCATGTTACTCTAAATGTCGTGACCTCCACGGTCCTAGCTGGTACTCTAAATGTCGTGACCTCCACGGTCCTAGCTGGTACTCCATGTTACTCTAAATGTCGTGACCGCCACGGTCCTAGCTGGTACTCCATGTTACTCTAAATGTCGTGACCTCCACGGTCCTAGCTGGTACTCCATGTTATTGTGTATTTATTTTTATTTTTCTCTCTGCATTGTTGGAAAATGGCCCGTAAGCATTTCACTGTTTATCAAGCATGTGACAAATACTATTGGTGAAAACTGGACTAGCGTACTTTCCGGTTCAATCCCCGACTACGGCCAATCAAGAGAAGAGATGATAACCCTGTCACTACTTTAACAGGACAAATGTCATAAACAGTCATGAAAGTCTTCAGCAAATCACCACAGATTATCCTCTATAACCCCAAGATGTACTGCTGTGGTTTGAAAGCGGTGTTCTATATAGGGAATAGAAAGTAATTTTCTGTAACACGTTGTTCCTCTCCTCCGTGCAGCGCTGCAGCAGTTGGACTTTGTGGAGGGACGCAGGAAGCAGTACATGAAGGCAGCGCTGCAGGCCAAACAGAAGAACGACATGGACACAGCCAGAACCATGCTTCGTACCGCCAAGGGACTGGAGCCGCTCATAGACGCCGTCAAGGCAGGCAAACACGTCGACATCAGCAAGGTGAATTTTCTTGGAATTCTTAAGTCGCGACCTAGATTGGAACCATTTGTCTTAGCTCAACCTGTCATTACATCCAACCTCGTGAAAGTTACAAACTGACACGTTTTAAATTTTTTGTCAAAAAACTACTTTATATTGAAGCAGTGGGCCTGCACATGCTCAGTTCGGCGCTACACGACCGTTAGACCCGATGACGTGTTTCCGCGCATGACCTTAGCTAGCCAACGTCGCCATGACATCACCAAGAAGTGTCATTGAGGATTTCGATTGGAGAAGCAGTTTCTGCATATCTTCTTACGGTCTTTGCCTGTAGTGTACGAAGTAGAGTTGGGTGATTTAAAAACAATATATATATATTAAAAAAATTGTGATTGCATCGTCGGTTGACGATGTTTGACAGCCATCGCCGATGGCGACAACATCGTGATGTCACAAAAATAATGATTTTTAATATTTGAACTGCGCTGGCGGCACGGTGGTCTGCGGTTGTGAGACTGGTTGGATGTACTGCCAAATTCTCTAAAATAACGTTGGAGGCGGCTTATGGTAGAGAAATTTACATTTAAATATCTGGCAACAACTGTGGTAGACTTTCTTGCAGTCAACATGCCAATTGCACGCTCCCTCAACTTGACATCTGTGGCATTGTAAAGTGGCCTTTTATTGTCCCCAGCACAAGGTGCACCTGTGTAATGATGCTGCTGTTTAATCAGCTTCTTGATATGCCACACCTGTCAGGTGGATGGATTATCTTGGCAAAGGAGAAATGCTCATTAACAGGGATGGAAACAAATTTGTGCTCAACATTTTAGAGAAATATGCTTTTTGTGTTAAAAGGAACATTTCTGAGATTTTATTTCAGCTCATGAAACATTGAACCAACACTTTTTGTGTTTTATATATTTTTGTTCAGTGTAGTTTTAAAAGGTAGGCTAATGTAACTGATGAGAAACATGGCCCTACCAATTTGAAAAATGTTTTACAGCCTAGATGAGAGAGAACATAACTAGGCCTAACACTGGTCTGTTTTGAGAAATGATTTATTCAGATTGTTTGTGGCTTTGTAACAATTTAAATATGTCATTGTGCAGCAGATCACAGTTCTGGTATTAAAAAAAATAGACAATACTATCGTATATCAACAATGTTTGGCTGGGAAGGTAGGTCATTCCAGACATCTCCCTACCTAAGGAACTACCTCTACCTCTGTGGTGTAACACCTTGTCTGCCTGTGTTGTTCTCTAGGTGCCGTCGCCCCCTGGTGACGAGGATGAGGACTTCATCCTGGTTCATCACAACGAAGTCCAGATCTCAGAGAAGGCAGATGAGGTCTACACTCAACTGGCCAAGATGCTCAAGGAACAGTACGAGGTACTAATTATCAACTGCTTGTTAGATAATGAAAGGAGAGGGTTTTTACACACCTCCAAACTCAAAGGCTAGCCAAATGGAGAAGTGTGGAGATATTAATAGATAGGAGCCCTGCTTTATCTATTGTCGTCTTCTGCGTTTTGACCTGCTGCAATACTGACATGAGTCATGTAGTATTTACTATGACCTGCTACTATACTGACATGAGTCATGTAGTATTTATTATGACCTGCTACTATACTGACATGAGTCATGTAGTATTTATTATGCCCTGGTTCTATACTGACATTAGTCATGTAGTATTTATTATGACCTGCTACTATACTGACATTAGTCATGTAGTATTTACTATGACCTGCTACTATACTGACATTAGTCATGTAGTATTTATTATGACCTGGTACTATACTGACATTAGTCATGTAGTATTATGACCTGCTACTATACTGACATTAGTCATGTAGTATTTATTATGACCTGCTACTATACTGACATTATTCATGTAGTATTTACTATGACCTGGTACTATACTGACATTAGTCATGAAGTATTTACTATGACCTGCTACTATACTGACATTAGTCATGAAGTATTTACTATGACCTGCTACTATACTGACATTAGTCATGAAGTATTTATTATGACCTGCTACTATACTGACATTAGTCATGAAGTATTTATTATGACCTGCTACTATACTGACATTAGTCATGTAGTATTTACTATGACCTGGTACTATACTGACATTAGTCATGTAGTATTTATTATGACCTGCTACTATACTGACATTAGTCATGTAGTATTTACTATGACCTGCTACTATACTGACATTAGTCATGAAGTATTTACTATGACCTGCTACTATACTGACATTAGTCATGAAGTATTTACTATGACCTGCTACTATACTGACATTAGTCATGTAGTATTATGACCTGCTACTATACTGACATTAGTCATGAGGTATTTATTATGACCTGGTACTATACTGACATTAGTCATGTAGTATTATGACCTGCTACTATACTGACATTAGTCATGTAGTATTTACTATGACCTGGTACTATACTGACATTAGTCATGTAGTATTTACTATGACCTGCTACTATACTGACATTAGTCATGTAGTATTATGACCTGCTACTATACTGACATTAGTCATGAGGTATTTATTATGACCTGGTACTATACTGACATTAGTCATGAGGTATTTATTATGACCTGGTACTATACTGACATTAGTCATGTAGTATTATGACCTGCTACTATACTGACATTAGTCATGTAGTATTTACTATGACCTGGTACTATACTGACATTAGTCATGTAGTATTTACTATGACCTGCTACTATACTGACATTAGTCATGTAGTATTATGACCTGCTACTATACTGACATTAGTCATGAGGTATTTATTATGACCTGGTACTATACTGACATTAGTCATGTAGTATTTACTATGACCTGCTACTATACTGACATTAGTCATGAAGTATTTATTATGACCTGCTACTATACTGACATAAGTCATGTAGTATTTATTATGACCTGCTACTATACTGACATTAGTCATGTAGTATTTACTATGACCTGGTACTATACTGACATTAGTCATGTAGTATTTATTATGACCTGCTACTATACTGACATTAGTCATGTAGTATTTACTATGACCTGCTACTATACTGACATTAGTCATGAAGTATTTACTATGACCTGCTACTATACTGACATTAGTCATGTAGTATTATGACCTGCTACTATACTGACATTAGTCATGAGGTATTTATTATGACCTGGTACTATACTGACATTAGTCATGTAGTATTATGACCTGCTACTATACTGACATTAGTCATGTAGTATTATGACCTGGTACTATACTGACATTAGTCATGTAGTATTATGACCTGGTACTATACTGACATTAGTCATGTAGTATTTACTATGACCTGGTACTATACTGACATTAGTCATGTAGTATTATGACCTGGTACTATACTGACATTAGTCATGTAGTATTTATTATGACCTGGTACTATACTGACATTAGTCATGTAGTATTATGACCTGGTACTATACTGACATTAGTCATGTAGTATTTATTATGACCTGGTACTATACTGACATTAGTCATGTAGTATTTACTATGACCTGGTACTATACTGACATTAGTCATGTAGTATTTACTATGACCTGCTACTATACTGACATTAGTCATGTAGTATTTACTATGACCTGCTACTATACTGACATTAGTCATGAAGTATTTATTATGACCTGCTACTATACTGACATTAGTCATGTAGTATTTACTATGACCTGCTACTATACTGACATTAGTCATGAAGTATTTATTATGACCTGCTACTATACTGACATAAGTCATGTAGTATTTATTATGACCTGCTACTATACTGACATTAGTCATGTAGTATTTACTATGACCTGGTACTATACTGACATTAGTCATGTAGTATTTATTATGACCTGCTACTATACTGACATTAGTCATGTAGTATTTACTATGACCTGCTACTATACTGACATTAGTCATGAAGTATTTACTATGACCTGCTACTATACTGACATTAGTCATGTAGTATTATGACCTGCTACTATACTGACATTAGTCATGAAGTATTTATTATGACCTGGTACTATACTGACATTAGTCATGTAGTATTATGACCTGCTACTATACTGACATTATTCATGTAGTATTTACTATGACCTGGTACTATACTGACATTAGTCATGTAGTATTTACTATGACCTGCTACTATACTGACATTAGTCATGTAGTATTTACTATGACCTGCTACTATACTGACATTAGTCATTAAGTATTTATTATGACCTGCTACTATACTGACATTAGTCATGAAGTATTTACTATGACCTGGTACTATACTGACATTAGTCATGTAGTATTTACTATGACCTGGTACTATACTGACATTAGTCATGTAGTATTTACTATGACCTGCTACTATACTGACATTAGTCATGTAGTATTTATTATGACCTGGTACTATACTGACATTAGTCATGTAGTATTATGACCTGGTACTATACTGACATTAGTCATGTAGTATTTATTATGACCTGCTACTATACTGACATTAGTCATGTAGTATTTACTATGACCTGGTACTATACTGACATTAGTCATGTAGTATTTACTATGACCTGGTACTATACTGACATTAGTCATGTAGTATTATGACCTGCTACTATACTGACATTAGTCATGTAGTATTTATTTTTACAGTTCAAAATGGATTAAATATGTTTTCTCACACATCTACACACATAATGACAAAGTGAAAACATGTTTTTAGCAATAAAAAATAAAATACAGAAATCAAATTTACGTAACTATTCACACCCCTTCGTCTACATGTTAGAATCACTTTTGGAGGGCCTCTCGGGTGGCTCTGTGGTCTAAGGCACTGCATCGCATCACTACAGACCCGGGTTCGATCTCAGGCTGTGTTGCCGTCGGCCGTGCCCGGGAGACCAATGAGGCGGCTCACAATTGGCCCAGTGGCGTCCGGGTTAGGGGAAGGTTTGTCCGGCCCGGGATGTCCTTGTCTCATTGCGCTCTAGCGACTCCTTGTTGCGGGCCGGGCGCATGCACGCTGACATGGTCGCCAGCTGTACGGTGTTTCTGGCTTCCGGGTTAAGCGAGCAGTGGGTCGTGTTTCAGAGGACGCATGTCTCTGGACCTTTGCGTCTCCCAAGTTCGTCGGGGAGTTGCAGCAATGGGACAATCACCAATTTGGTTATCACCAAAAAGGGTCAAAAGTACCAAAGAAATAAATGACAAAACAAAGATTCACTTTTGGCAGCGATAACGGTTGAGTGTTTCTGGGTAAGTCTCCAAGAGCTGTACAACCTGGTTTGTACCATATTTGCCCATAATTAATTTAAAAAATTCTTCATACTTTGTCAACATGGTTGTTGATTATTTCTAGACAATGATTTTCATGTCTTGCTATAGATTTCAGTCAACTTTCTCGGCCACTCGAGCATTCACTGTCTTCTTGGTGTGTAACTCCAGTGTAGATGTGGCCTTGTTTTTAGGTTATTGTCCTGCTGAAAGGTGAATTAATCTCCCAGTGTCTGGTGGAAAGCAGACTGAGGCAGGTCATTCTATATGATTTTGCCTGTGCTTAGCTCCATTCCATTTTCTTTTTATCCTGAAAAACCCAGTTCTTAACGATAACAATCATACCCATGACAGGTTGCAGCCACCACCAATGAATCATTTTATTTTTCTCTCTCTCGTCTCCTGTAGAAGTGCATGACTTACTCCAAGCAGTTCACTCATCTGGGTAACGTCGCTGAGACCACCAAGTAAGAGAACGTAGCATCCTGTACACACCTAGCCTTGTCTGTCTGAATGGAAAACCACACACACAAACACAGCAACTGCATGGACTAATTAACATGCCTTTATACAACACCAACTGACACACACACACTATAACACGCATCATTCTGGCGTTGTGGTACTGATGTTCCGCCCGCTGTGTGGTGTGTCTAGGTTTGAGAAGATGGCAGAGAGCTGTAAGAAGAGTCTAGAGATGTTGACGCTGTCCCAGTCTAAGAGACTGGACCCTCCTAAACATCACTTTGAGGAGAGGACGTACCACACCGTCAGGTTGTCGTCTCTCTTTCTCTCTATCAATATTATCTCTCTCTCGTTCTTCATCTCACTCTTCTGTGTTATCCTGTCTCACTCTTCTGTGTTATCCTGTCTCTCTCTTTCTGTCTGTCTCTATCTTTCTGTGTCTCTAGGATCTTCCCAGAGCTCAGTAGTACGGAGATGGTGGTGGTGGTAGTCAGAGGGATGAATCTGCCTGCTCCTTCAGGTAACATTGACCCCTCTGTATCCTTCCTGTATCTCCACTGTATTTTCCCTGTATTCCCCTGTGGTGGTGGAACAGCTCCCAGGTATTGAGTCAGTGGTCGGTCCTAGCGGGTCCTCGCTAATGTCTCTCTGCTCCTCGTCTCTCCCCAGGTATTGAGTCAGTGGTCGGTCCTCTCTTAACGTCTCTCTGCTCCTCGTCTCTCTCCAGGTATTGAGTCAGTGGTCGGTCCTCTCTTAACGTCTCTCTGCTCCTCGTCTCTCCCCAGGTATTGAGTCAGTGGTCGGTCCTCTCTTAACGTCTCTCTGCTCCTCGTCTCTCTCCAGGTATTGAGTCAGTGGTCGGTCCTCTCTTAACGTCTCTCTGCTCCTCGTCTCTCCCCAGGTATTGAGTCAGTGGTCGGTCCTCTCTTAACGTCTCTCTGCTCCTCGTCTCTCCCCAGGTATTGAGTCAGTGGTCGGTCCTCTCTTAACGTCTCTCTGCTCCTCGTCTCTCTCCAGGTATTGAGTCAGTGGTCGGTCCTCTCTTAACGTCTCTCTGCTCCTCGTCTCTCCCCAGGTATTGAGTCAGTGGTCGGTCCTCTCTGCTCCTCGTCTCTCTGCTCCTCGTCTCTCCCCAGGTATTGAGTCAGTGGTCGGTCCTCTCTTAACGTCTCTCTGCTCCTCGTCTCTCCCCAGGTATTGAGTCAGTGGTCGGTCCTCTCTGCTCCTCGTCTCTCTGCTCCTCGTCTCTCCCCAGGTATTGAGTCAGTGGTCGGTCCTCTCTTAACGTCTCTCTGCTCCTCGTCTCTCCCCAGGTATTGAGTCAGTGGTCGGTCCTCTCTTAATGTCTCTCTGCTCCTCGTCTCTCTCTAGGTATTGAGTCAGTGGTCGGTCCTCTCTTAATGTCTCTCTGCTCCTCGTCTCTCTCTAGGTATTGAGTCAGTGGTCGGTCCTCTCTTAACGTCTCTCTGCTCCTCGTCTCTCCCCAGGTATTGAGTCAGTGGTCGGTCCTAGTGGGTCCTCGCTAATGTCTCTCTGCTCCTCGTCTCTCCCCAGGTATTGAGTCAGTGGTCGGTCCTCTCTTAACGTCTCTCTGCTCCTCGTCTCTCCCCAGGTATTGAGTCAGTGGTCGGTCCTCTCAATGTCTCTCTGCTCCTCGTCTCTCCCCAGGTATTGAGTCAGTGGTCGGTCCTCTCTTAACGTCTCTCTGCTCCTCGTCTCTCCCCAGGTATTGAGTCAGTGGTCGGTCCTCTCTTAATGTCTCTCTGCTCCTCGTCTCTCTCCAGGTATTGAGTCAGTGGTCGGTCCTCTCTTAACGTCTCTCTGCTCCTCGTCTCTCTCCAGGTATTGAGTCAGTGGTCGGTCCTCTCTTAACGTCTCTCTGCTCCTCGTCTCTCCCCAGGTATTGAGTCAGTGGTCGGTCCTCTCTGCTCCTCGTCTCTCTCCAGGTATTGAGTCAGTGGTCGGTCCTCTCTTAACGTCTCTCTGCTCCTCGTCTCTCCCCAGGTATTGAGTCAGTGGTCGGTCCTCTCTTAACGTCTCTCTGCTCTTCGTCTCTCTCCAGGTATAGCTACCAATGACCTGGATGCCTATGTCAAGTTTGACTTCCCCTATCCCAGTACGGTGAGTTAGTGGGCTACAGTTCAGTTTTACCAACCTGTTTTTTGGAGACTCACATCCATTTGCATGTATGTGTTCTAATCGAGCACAACATATTCACATAGTCCACTAATCATCGAGCACTTCATTAGTTGACTCAGGTGTGCTCCAGCGATCGTATGTCTATTGATGATTGGTCTGAGAAGACCTGTGTATTAGTAGCAGCAGCAGTCGTCTCTATTGGAACTAATGTCCGTCTCTGTGTTGATCTCAGGAACAACCCCAGAAACACAGAACGGCTGTGGTCAAGAATACGAACTCTCCAGGTAATGCCCGGTACCACGGCCCCCCCCGGGTAATGCCCTGTACCACGGTCCCCCCCGGGTAATGCCCGGTACCACGGTCCCCCCCGGGTAACGCCCGGTACCACGGTCCCTGTGACGTGTCTACGTAGCTAACCGTATTTCATGTCATCTCTCTGTGCTCCAGAGTTCAACCAGGGCTTCACTCTGAACATCAACCGGAACCACAGAGGCTTCAGGAGAGTGGTCCAATCTAAAGGACTCAAACTGGAACTTCTGCACAAAGGGTACGTCTCACACACACACACACACACACACAGGTCCAAACTGGAAGATGACCTTGTGACCTTCGATGGGGGGGAGGTGTTTTGATCCTTATCAAGTGTAAGTGATGTGTGAGGTCTTTGTGTGTGTGTCATGTGACAGGGGATTCCTGCGGAGCGACAAGCCTATAGGGACGGCCCACATCAAACTGGAGAAACTGGAGACCGAGAGTGAAGTACGGGAGATAGTGGAGGTAAGGATGACGGGGGGAGAGATAGTGGAGGGGAGGATGGGGGGGAGAGATAGTGGGTGGAGGGTGACGTGGGGAGAGATAGTGGGTGGAGGGGAGAGATAGTGGGTGGAGGGGAGGGTGACGTGGGGAGATAGTGGGTGGTGGGGAGGGTGACGTGGGTGGAGGGGAGGGTGACGTGGGGAGGGTGACGTGGGTGGAGGGGAGGGTGACGTGGGGAGAGATAGTGGGTGGAGGGGAGGGTGACGTGGGGAGAGATAGTGGGTGGAGGGGAGGGTGACGTGGGGAGAGATAGTGGGTGGAGGGGAGGGTGACGTGGGGAGAGATAGTGGGTGGAGGGGAGGGTGACGTGGGGAGAGATAGTGGGTGGAGGGGAGGGTGACGTGGGGAGAGATAGTGGGTGGAGGGGAGGGTGACGTGGGGAGAGATAGTGGGTGGAGGGGAGGGTGACGTGGGGAGAGATAGTGGGTGGAGGGGAGGGTGACGTGGGGAGAGATAGTGGGTGGAGGGGAGGGTGACGTGGGGAGAGATAGTGGGTGGAGGGGAGGGTGACGTGGGGAGAGATAGTGGGTGGAGGGGAGGGTGACGTGGGGAGAGATAGTGGGTGGAGGGGAGGGTGACGTGGGGAGAGATAGTGGGTGGAGGGGAGGGTGACGTGGGGAGAGATAGTGGGTGGAGGGGAGGGTGACGTGGGGAGAGATAGTGGGTGGAGGGGAGGGTGACGTGGGGAGAGATAGTGGGTGGAGGGGAGGGTGACGTGGGGAGAGATAGTGGGTGGAGGGGAGGGTGACGTGGGGAGAGATAGTGGGTGGAGGGGAGGGTGACGTGGGGAGAGATAGTGGGTGGAGGGGAGGGTGACGTGGGGAGAGATAGTGGGTGGAGGGGAGGGTGACGTGGGGAGAGATAGTGGGTGGAGGGGAGGGTGACGTGGGGAGAGATAGTGGGTGGAGGGGAGGGTGACGTGGGGAGAGATAGTGGGTGGAGGGGAGGGTGACGTGGGGAGAGATAGTGGGTGGAGGGGAGGGTGACGTGGGGAGAGATAGTGGGTGGAGGGGAGGGTGACGTGGGGAGAGATAGTGGGTGGAGGGGAGGGTGACGTGGGGAGAGATAGTGGGTGGAGGGGAGGGTGACGTGGGGAGAGATAGTGGGTGGAGGGGAGGGTGACGTGGGGAGAGATAGTGGGTGGAGGGGAGGGTGACGTGGGGAGAGATAGTGGGTGGAGGGGAGGGTGACGTGGGGAGAGATAGTGGGTGGAGGGGAGGGTGACGTGGGGAGAGATAGTGGGTGGAGGGGAGGGTGACGTGGGGAGAGATAGTGGGTGGAGGGGAGGGTGACGTGGGGAGAGATAGTGGGTGGAGGGGAGGGTGACGTGGGGAGAGATAGTGGGTGGAGGGGAGGGTGACGTGGGGAGAGATAGTGGGTGGAGGGGAGGGTGACGTGGGGAGAGATAGTGGGTGGAGGGGAGGGTGACGTGGGGAGAGATAGTGGGTGGAGGGGAGGGTGACGTGGGGAGAGATAGTGGGTGGAGGGGAGGGTGACGTGGGGAGAGATAGTGGGTGGAGGGGAGGGTGACGTGGGGAGAGAGAGATGGCTGAGCCTTGGCCTCCGCCAATCGTTCACAAAACAGAATGCAGAACATGACCGAAGAGAGAAGAGACGACCAGTTTGCCAGTTACAGAATCAGCGAGCGCTCTGGAAAGACAGCAGTAGGGTGGGAAGGCAGTTTGCCAGTTACAGCAGCGTGTCCCAGGGATCAAGTGGAGCTGCCTGGTTTAAGCTGGAAGCCACTAGAGGCGACTGGAACACCACACACTTCCCCTTTCTCACTTCAATGCAGTGGCTAAAAGGGGTATGCCAGGTGTTACTCTGTCTGACAGAGATCATGTGGCTAAAAGGGGTATGCCAGGTGTTACTCTCTGCCTGACAGAGATCAAGTGGATAAAAGGGGTATGCCAGGTGTTACTCTGTCTGACAGAGATCATGTGGCTAAAAGGGGTATGCCAGGTGTTACTCTCTGCCTGACAGAGATCAAGTGGCTAAAAGGGGTATGCCAGGTGTTACTCTCTGCCTGACAGAGATCATGTGGCTAAAAGGGGTATGCCAGGTGTTACTCTCTGCCTGACAGAGATCAAGTGGCTAAAAGGGGTATGCCAGGTGTTACTCTCTGCCTGACAGAGATCAAGTGGATAAAAGGGGTATGCCAGGTGTTACTCTGTCTGACAGAGATCATGTGGCTAAAAGGGGTATGCCAGGTGTTACTCTCTGACAGAGATCATGTGGCTAAAAGGGGTATGCCAGGTGTTACTCTGTCTGACAGAGATCATGTGGCTAAAAGGGGTATGCCAGGTGTTACTCTCTGCCTGACAGAGATCATGTGGCTAAAAGGGGTATGCCAGGTGTTACTCTCTGCCTGACAGAGATCAAGTGGATAAAATGGGTATGCCAGGTGTACTCTCTGCCTGACAGAGATCAATTATGCCAGCAAATGGTATCATGCTCTGCTGGCACATTGTAGAACAGATGTCCACAGGCAGAAAGTGTACAGTGTAGTAATGTACAGTGTAGCCCAAAGATATTGGTTGTGTTGAACTTGACAGTAACACTTGTGTGAGTGAGGGGGGATTATTACATGTTTTACTCAGTGGATGTTATTTTTACACATGTAGCCTTGCTCGATGTCCACTATAGTGGCCACTATAACAATAGAACGCCTGTTACCACGACAGCCTTTATAATAGAACACCTGTTACCACGACAGCCTTTATAATAGAACGCCTGTTACCACGACAGCCTTTATAATAGAACGCCTGTTACCACGACAGCCTTTATAATAGAACGCCTGTTACCACGACCTATAGTGGTGTGACAAAACTAGAGCCTGTAGGACCTGCCTTGTTGATAGTGTTAAGAAGGTAGAAACCAGGGCCTGTAGGACCTGCCTTGTTGATAGTGGTGTTAAGAAGGTAGAAACTAGGGCCTGTAGGACCTGCCTTGTTGATAGTGGTGTTAAGAAGGTAGAAACTAGGGCCTGTAGGACCTGCCTTGTTGATAGTGGTGTTAAGAAGGTAGAAACTAGGGCCTGTAGGACCTGCCTTGTTGATAGTGGTGTTAAGAAGGTAGAAACTGGGGCCTGTAGGACCTGCCTTGTTGATAGTGCTGTTAAGAAGGTAGAAACTAGGGCCTGTAGGACCTGCCTTGTTGATAGTGCTGTTAAGAAGGTAGAAACTAGGGCCTGTAGGACCTGCCTTGTTGATAGTGTTGTTAAGAAGGTAGAAACTAGGGCCTGTAGGACCTGCCTTGTTGATAGTGTTGTTAAGAAGGTAGAAACTAGGGCCTGTAGGACCTGCCTTGTTGATAGTGTTGTTAAGAAGGTAGAAACTAGGGCCTGTAGGACCTGCCTTGTTGATAGTGTTGTTAAGAAGGTAGAAACTAGGGCCTGTAGGACCTGCCTTGTTGATAGTGTTGTTAAGAAGGTAGAAACTAGGGCCTGTAGGACCTGCCTTGTTGTTAAGAAGGTAGAAACTAGGGCCTGTAGGACCTGCCTTGTTGATAGTGTTGTTAAGAAGGTAGAAACTAGGGCCTGTAGGACCTGCCTTGTTGATAGTGTTGTTAAGAAGGTAGAAACTAGGGCCTGTAGGACCTGCCTTGTTGTTAAGAAGGTAGAAACTAGGGCCTGTAGGACCTGCCTTGTTGATAGTGTTGTTAAGAAGGTAGAAACTAGGGCCTGTAGGACCTGCCTTGTTGATAGTGTTGTTAAGAAGGTAGAAACTAGGGCCTGTAGGACCTGCCTTGTTGATAGTGTTGTTAAGAAGGTAGAAACTAGGGCCTGTAGGACCTGCCTTGTTGATAGTGTTGTTAAGAAGGTAGAAACTAGGGCCTGTAGGACCTGCCTTGTTGATAGTGTTGTTAAGAAAGTAGAAACTAGGGCCTGTAGGACCTGCCTTGTTGATAGTGTTGTTTAAGAAGGTAGAAACTAGGGCCTGTAGGACCTGCCTTGTTGATAGTGTTGTTAAGAAAGTAGAAACTAGGGCCTGTAGGACCTGCCATGTTGATAGTGTTGTTAAGAAGGTAGAAACTAGGGCCTGTAGGACCTGCCTTGTTGTTAAGAAGGTAGAAACTAGGGCCTGTAGGACCTGCCTTGTTGATAGTGTTGTTAAGAAGGTAGAAACTAGGGCCTGTAGGACCTGCCTTGTTGATAGTGTTGTTAAGAAGGTAGAAACTAGGGCCTGTAGGACCTGCCTTGTTGATAGTGTTGTTAAGAAGGTAGAAACTAGGGCCTGTAGGACCTGCCTTGTTGATAGTGTTGTTAAGAAAGTAGAAACTAGGGCCTGTAGGACCTGCCTTGTTGATAGTGTTGTTTAAGAAGGTAGAAACTAGGGCCTGTAGGACCTGCCTTGTTGATAGTGTTGTTAAGAAAGTAGAAACTAGGGCCTGTAGGACCTGCCATGTTGATAGTGTTGTTAAGAAGGTAGAAACTAGGGCCTGTAGGACCTGCCTTGTTGATAGTGTTGTTAAGAAGGTAGAAACTAGGGCCTGTAGGACCTGCCTTGTTGTTAAGAAGGTAGAAACTAGGGCCTGTAGGACCTGCCTTGTTGATAGTGTTGTTAAGAAAGTAGAAACTAGGGCCTATAGGACCTGCCTTGTTGATAGTGTTGTTAAGAAGGTAGAAACTAGGGCCTGTAGGACCTGCCTTGTTGATAGTGTTGTTAAGAAGGTAGAAACTAGGGCCTGTAGGACCTGCCTTGTTGATAGTGTTGTTAAGAAAGTAGAAACTAGGGCCTGTAGGACCTGCCTTGTTGATAGTGTTGTTTAAGAAGGTAGAGCAGCACTTTATTATGGACAGACTCTCCCCATCTTAGCTACGGTTGTATCATGTTTT
Source organism: Salvelinus namaycush (assembly GCF_016432855.1). NCBI lineage: Eukaryota > Metazoa > Chordata > Actinopteri > Salmoniformes > Salmonidae > Salvelinus > Salvelinus namaycush. The sequence goes on from NC_052331.1 coordinate 35,689,376, forward strand.
GACCATGACAGTTTACAATCCAGGGTTACTCCAAGCAGTTTAGTCATCTCAACTTGCTCAATTTCCACATTTTCATTACAAGATTTAGTTGAGGTTTAGTGAATGATTTGCCACAAATAGAAGGTTTAAGTTTTGAAATATTTAGGCCCAACTTATTCCTTGCATTCTGAAACTAACTGCAGCTCTTTGTTTAAGTGTTGCTGTAATTTAATGTCGCTGTGGTAGCTGTGTATAGTATTGAGTCATCCTCATACATAGACACACTGGCTTTCCTCCAAACCCTCCCTAACCCGGACGACGCTGGGCCAATTGTGCGCCGCCCCATGGCCCTCCCGGCTGCGACAGAGCCTGGGCTGGAACCCAGAGTCTCTGCTGGCACAGCTAGCCCTGCGATGCAGTGCCTTAGACCACTGCGCCTCCCGAGAGGCCCTGGAGCTTTACTATTCTTAGGTACGGGAATAACTTTTGCTTCCCTCCAGGCCTGAGGGCACACACTTTCTAGTAGGCTTAAATTGAGGATGTGGCAAATAGGAGCGGCAATATCGTCTCGTATTATCCTCAGTAATTTTCCATCCAAGTTGTCAGACCCCGGTGGCTTGTCATTGTTGATGTAAAAAAAAAAAAGAAATACTTACTTTAGAGAATTCAAATTACAATGCTTGTCTTTCATGATTTGGTCAGATATACTTGGGTGTGTAGTGTCAGCGTTTGTTGCTGGCATGTCATACCTAAATTGGATAATCTTGCCAATGAAGAAATCATTAAAGTAGTTGGCAATATCAATGGGTTTTATGATGAATGAGCCATCTGATTCAATGAATGATGGAGCTGAGTTTGCCTTTTTTGCCCAAAATTTCATTTAAGGTGCTTCGTAGTAAAAAGCTATCATTCTTTGTCATTTGTCTTTGTTTCTTCGTGTAGTTTCTTCTTTTTATTCAGTTTTAGTCAGATTTCTCCGTTTGCCAATCGGTTCTACAGCCAGACCTATTTGCCATCTCTTTTGCCTCATCCCTCTCAACCATAACATTTTTCCATTCCTCATCAATCCACGGGGATTTAACCGTTTTTAGTAATTTTCTCAATTGGTGCGTATTAGTAACTCCTTAAATGTATCAGCGTCTGCTCGTTACACACCGCAGACATACAAATATTCTTCACATCAATAACATAGGAATCACTACAAAACGTATTGTATTACCTCTTATACACTATATTAGGCCCAGCCTTTGGAACTTTGGTTTTCCTAGATATGGCTGCTATATTGTGATCACTACATCCGATGGATCTGGATACTGCTTTCAAGCTAATTTCTGCAGCATTAGTAAAGATGTGATCAATACATGTTGATTTCATTCTTGTGCTGTTTGTAACTACCCTGGTAGGTTGACTGATAACCTGAACCAGGTTGCAGCTTGATGAAAGCCAGTCAATATTTAAATCACCCAGAAAATATACCTCTCTGTTGATATCACATACATTATCAAGCATTTCACACATATTATCCAGATACTGACTGTTAACACTTGGTGGTCTGTAGCAGCTTCCCACCAGAATGGGCTTTAGGTGAGGCAGATGAACCTGTAGACATATTACTTCAACAATATTCAACATGAGATCCTCTCTAATATTTAATGTGGTTCTGAATATAAACACCTCCACCTTTTGGCTTTTCTATATTCTATAAATGTTATAACCTTGTATTGCTACCACTGTATCATCAAAGGTGTTATCTAAGTGAGTTTCAGAGATAGTCAGAATATGAATGTCGACTGTTACTAGTAAATTATTGATTTCATGAACCTTGTTTAAGCCACAAATTAATGTGGGCTGTTTTTAACACTTTTTTGGGGATGCTTGATTTTCTACATTTCCCAGTAAAGAAAGAAAAACAGAGGTAGACATGCTCATGTTATTTTTATTAGTTTAGGGTGAGCTGCACACAGTGGACCTCCTAGGGCTAACAGTTTTACTCTGGTTCATAGGCACATCATTACTGCATACAATAGCTGTAGGATAAGCAGAGGGACAGATATTATGGGGTGTTTGTCGGTGCCCAAGTAGTGACCCAGTCAGTTCTTTAAAATCCATCTGCAGCTGTGTCGTAGCAATTTCCTGTATTACCAAATGAGAGTTACAAACCACACACCAGTCAGAGTTTTATACTTAAACTTCATCTTTAAGATGAGCTTTACAATAGCCCTTTGACTCTCAGATCAATTCTATAATGAATTCTGAGTGCCTACAGAAGAATACCAAGATCTTTTATAGCCAAGATACACCCCTCAACTTACATGACGAACCACAGATCTTAGGAACTCTTCACAAAGGGCCTTTTACTTGAGAAAGGAGTATCCCTTTGCCAGATTGCATTCGCTATAAATTATCGCTCAGTTTGGTCCCTCAGACGAGGTTCTAATCTCGTTCCTGGTACTTCATAGCACAGAACCATTACCTTTACTATCTGGAATGCTCTTTAGGATTTATTGGCCAAAGACATTGTAAATCTCCTCTGTCAGTGCTATCTCATAGAGGCCCATCCTCAGTGGAACACTGAACACACAATAGTCGACAGATTCTATTCTGTCGAATAAAACAACCATTCTAATGCAATGCAAAGATTATAATATCATTTTACAAGCACTATAACATAATCTCGCAATTTTCCACGACATCTGTCCTGAGCTGCCCTTCATAAGTATCACAGTGTTAGCCCCCGGTGAATGACTCGCAACCTGACGATATCCCGAGCACAAAGTCTTTGCCCCCAGGTTCAGATATATTCCTCACCATCGAACTCCCTATCACAATCGCCGGAATGATCAGGTCTCTGCCGTGTCTCAAAAGCAGATTGTGAGGCCAGAGCAACAGGACTCACCAGAGAAGAGGACTGCTGAGAGACACCGGCTGCGTACAGGCCACAACAGCCAAAGGGACAGAGCTCTGATCCAGAGAGCACGGCCCAGCGGAGGGGGGCCTCGGTGGCCCAGGCAGTTGATTGACTAGGACAGGGAGAGGTAGCGGAAGGGGCATCGACAGCCATGGAGGGAACACCCAAGCCCCCGGCAGAAAACACCTGGTACAGGGACTCAAAGCGATTTTTGAAAGTCTGGACGCGGGGGAAGAAGACAGGTGCGCCGAGAACGATTCTTCTCATTTCTGGTTCCGACGCGCATCCATTTACGCTCACCTAGAGTCGATCAATGAGCAGCCATTTTCTGGTTCTAGCTAGTAGAGGGGTGCAGTGGCGGAAATGTATCATAGTCCAGGAAGGGCCCATTATGATCCTCTTGGATGTTTTGATAGGAAGCATTTAAAGATGCCGATAGTCTCATAGAATCCTTATTCAGTTCAAGGCGCTTGGTCCCAAAAAAATCTTTTTTTTTCTCATGAGTAAAAATCCTTTCTTTAGCTGCATGAAGTTCAATATATTTTTCACAAATGAAGGTATCCATCGGACCTTTCCCCGCGACAACAAACATGTTGCAGATTATACATTTAATAGCACGCGAGTCCCCAGCAGATTCAAATTTGCCCCTGCTGCACACCGACACTCCAGGGGAACAAACACTTCTCGGCTATGCCGGGGACTTAGATGCTCCGTCCATGGCCGTGGACGCCCCCCCCCCCCGCACAACTGTTGTCTGTCTCTCATTGAATGTGAAGAGCGAGAGAGAAGCGCAGGGGGGTGGGTGATGTCTGGGTTGCTTGTCAGTGGCAGGTCACCGGCTGTTCCTTGCTACGCACCGGCCCGGCTGCGTGATAATGTTCGGTGTAGCCTCAGAGCTGTGTCGGGCATGTCACTAGTGTCTTCAGTGTGTATAGTTTGAGGTTAGCTTAACTATTAGACACATTACAGCATTCATGACTAGATCAGGCTTAGTTACCAGCAATACTGAATATAAATAAAGAAAAGCCAGAACAAAGTTGGCGGCTTGGTAAAGTTAACGTGTTTTTCACGTTGGTTTTGAAAGGAATAAGAGTAAACTGTTTTGGTTTTGTGTTTTAATGATACTATGTTTTATACTCCAGGTGATAGATGGCCGTAAACCTACAGGAGGACGTGTGGAGGTCAGGGTTCGCCTGAGAGAGCCTCTGAGTGGACAGGACCTTCAGACAACCACAGAACGCTGGTTAGTCCTGGACCAGTCACAGGTACACACATATTTGTAGTAACTGTTATATTTGGAGCAAGGCGTTTGGCCCTTTAAGGCCAACGTGTGGGTTCCCCTGTCAGGCCCTAGAGTTGTAGTGTGATTGTGACCCTGACACTCCATAACCTCTGCTTGGTCCTCCAGGTTCTTCTCTAACTGCTGCTCAGCTGGGACGACTAGGAACACTTTAAAAGGTAGGTGAACTTCACCCTCCACAACAAGTTAAAATAGAAACCAAGTGATCAACACAATGACCTTTCTATCTCACAGATGATTAACAACTCCTGTTGTCCTCTGATGAAGATTATGACGGGATGATGAAGAGGAGGAGGAGGAGGATGTATGTTGTCGTGGCGGGCCTATTTAGTCTTCCAGGGTTCTGGCAGTCCGACACAGTGAACACGGGTCTTTAGCTTGTAAACATTTTGCACACGGAGAGATGGAGCTTCTATTCACTCTGGGGGGGGGGGAATGGGCTCCATGTTTAGCTAACCTTAAGATAACATTGGCCGGGATTCAATCAAAAGGGGCACTGCACTTGACTTTTATAGGTCATTATTTTCCCGCTTGAGCCTATAATATATTATCTATAATAAGAATATATTATCTATAATTATCTATTATCTATAATATATTATCCACCTATGCACTTATTCTACCAAAGTAATCACTGTTGCTGTACGATGCTGCATATTTCAATTGCCTTGAATATCTGCCCTACTGTTTTAATGATTACAATAATAATGTGTGATAAGAACTTGGATCTCTCAGATGTAATTCTTTGCTATGTTGTTGGCGGTTGTTCCCGGGACTGTTTCATCTCTATTCTCTGGAACAGTTATCGGCCAGGATTCAATCCTGATTTAGATCCCCCGTTTTATAGCCGTTTTTTTTTTTTTTAAGGTAATGTCAATCTCCGCGATACTTGGTAACATTGCCTTTATATAATTTTTTTTACAGCTGCATTGTCGACTAGTGTGTAGGGGTTGAATCCCGGCTCCAACGCCAGAACGGGATAATGTTCACGTGGACATGACTGACTTTACAGACGTCTTGGCTACCACAGCTACTGGACATTCAAAGGCAATTGGTCAACTGACATAAGCATGTCATAGGTACTCTTAAGGTGTCATAAATGGTTATAAGGCTACATAGCTCTTGTAACCGTGTCACATTTTGAGCTGGATAGTATAGATCTGTGTCTGAACTGACCCGATTGGGCCCTGGTCAAAACTAGTGCACTAAATAGGGATTATGGTGCTGTTTAAGAAAGATGTCATTTATCTTGTGGTGATTGGGGTTATTTTGTTTTTTGTGATTTAAGTTGAAGAGACTCATAAGTTTACACTTTATAGCTGTGATCCTCCGTACACATAGAAATGATATCATCTGTGAGTTTGGGTTCAGCTGAGCTTTTAGCCAAGAACATTTAGTTTTTGTTTGCGTGTAAATCAAAGTTGTATTTTATGAGAAGAGTGGTAATTTAAAATGCTTAACAGCAAAGCCATTATGGTTACACGGGCACAGATTAAGCCTATACCGGACTAGGAAGCTTTTCAATGGAGAATCTTCATTGAACATGATTTTTTGGGGGGGTCCAGGACAGTCTGTGTTTGGGAAACTGTCCCACAGTCTGAGCCAATTATATCCCCCCCCATTCTCTACTGATAGCCAATTATATCCACCCATTCTCTACTGATAGCCAATTATATCCCCCCCATTCTCTACTGATAGCCAATTATATCCCCCCCATTCTCTACTGATAACCAATTATATCCCCCCCATTCTCTACTGATAGCCAATTATATCCCCCCCATTCTCTACTGATAACCAATTATATCCCCCCCATTCTCTACTGATAACCAATTATATCCCCCCCATTCTCTACTGATAACCAATTATATCCCCCCCATTCTCTACTGATAGCCAATTATATCCCCCCCATTCTCTACTGATAACCAATTATATCCCCCCCATTCTCTACTGATAGCCAATTATATCCCCCCCATTCTCTACTGATAGCCAATTATATCCCCCCCATTCTCTACTGATAACCAATTATATCCCCCCCATTCTCTACTGATAACCAATTATATCCCCCCCATTCTCTACTGATAGCCAATTATATCCACCCATTCTCTACTGATAGCCAATTATATCCCCCCCATTCTCTACTGATAACCAATTATATCCCCCCCATTCTCTACTGATAACCAATTATATCCCCCCCATTCTCTACTGATAACCAATTATATCCCCCCCATTCTCTACTGATAACCAATTATATCCCCCCCATTCTCTACTGATAGCCAATTATATCCCCCCCATTCTCTACTGATAACCAATTATATCCCCCCCCATTCTCTACTGATAACCAATTATATCCCCCCCATTCTCTACTGATAGCCAATTATATCCCCCCCATTCTCTACTGATAACCAATTATATCCCCCCCCATTCTCTACTGATAGCCAATTATATCCCCCCCATTCTCTACTGATAGCCAATTATATCCCCCCCATTCTCTACTGATAACCAATTATATCCCCCCCCATTCTCTACTGATAACCAATTATATCCCCCCCATTCTCTACTGATAGCCAATTATATCCCCCCCATTCTCTACTGATAGCCAATTATATCCCCCCCATTCTCTACTGATAACCAATTATATCCCCCCCATTCTCTACAATGTTGCTTCTATCAGAATATTTCCAACTGGTGACTTAATATAAGTACTGTGCATCAATGCGGTCCCGTCAATTCAAAATAAATATTTTATTAATTATACGTTAAGTAATTTTCATTTAACAAAATGCAACTGTTTCCTTTGCTCCAATATGTTTTTGTATGTATATTGGCAAGTTTATCATAATGAGACTTAAAACTGTACAGGTCCAAAGGTACCTTACCTTAAAGTTCCGAAATGTGTATTTGTGGCAAAAACTAAGCATACATTTCGCTTTTCTGTACATTTTTAATTATACATCTTACAGGTTTTGATAGACTGCTTTTGACATTTGTAGTATTCAATAAAGGAAAAAAGATTTTGGGGCTTTTCATTTTGTTGTTGTTGATCGTGTTAAAAAGAAACTGGGTATTCTTGTTCCGGCCTGACTGATCCACAGGACAGTAGAATATGGTCACAAAGACGAGTAGTTGGTTTGTTTCTGTCTTTATGCAATAGACTTCTGTTCAATTGAATAACAAAATGCTACCATCAAGATAAACAATTCTACCTTTTTTGATAGAGTATTTCGCAATAGTGCCAAAGAAAAGTAGTGGGGTGTATTCACTAGTGCACAATGTAGCAATGGAAAACATTGCCACAATCAAGTTTCTATTGGACAAATTCAGGTAGGTCCTTCCCTGTTACCAGTAAGGGTACACAAAGCTCTGAATGGCCCATCTTGGAAGTTGCACACTGGTGTAAGGATTTAGGAAGTCATTCATGCGCATGTCGACATGAAAGCTTCTCTCCAGAAATGTGAGTCCTGTTCATTAGGGCTCGTAACAGAACGTTTCATTTTAGTGTTTCTTATTGGACAAGTCCGCATGGTCGCTCTTCTGTTTTGGTGACTATTGAGCATAACCTTGGTGAATAGGCAGACAAGGTTGTATTCATTAGTGGAAAAATGTTCTGCCACGGAAAGCAAAAACAAGTGTCCTTATTGGACAGGTGGTTCTGGCAATCTCTTCCGTTTGCGGTGTAATGAACAGGATCCTCCAATAACCATTGTGATGTCATCTGTCCATAGCAGTTTGATGCCCTCATTTATTGTAACAAGTAGGCCCTCAATACGGTCTGAAACCCACAATGTTCTTTACAATAAACTGACTCTATACATACAGTACCTTAATGCACTAGTTATTGTGTGATTGTCTGTCTTGGGAGTTTACAGTTGTGTCATTTTAGCATGTAATCAATAAATCCCTTGGCAAAACCACAATGGCTGAAGTTTGTTTATTTAACTAGGCACGTAAGTTAAGAACAAATTCTTATTTACAATGACAACCTAGGAACAGTGGGTTAAACTGCCTTATTCAGGGGCAGTACGACAGATTTTTACCTTGTCACCTCCGGGATTCGATCTTGCAACCTTTTGGTTACTGGCCCAACGCTCCAACCACTAGGCTACGCTGCCACCACCTGATAATATACTGTATCTTTGTTTACTTTTCAGATTTAGCAGTCCATAAATTAGAAATATATTTTGATAAGGGCTTTCTGCCAAATTTAGCAACAAACATTAGATCAAAAATAGAAACACAATAGGGTAGAATATTCTGACAGACCTCGGTTTCTATTCAGGTCCATGCCCACACAGCAGAGGGCAGTCTACGTTCCAAACTGCACCCTATCTCATAGTGCACTACTTTTGACCAAGACCCATATGGCATAAGGTGCCATTTCGGACGCAACTCCCATAATCCCTCAGAGCCGCTTACACATTCAACATATAATGGATGTGAAACAATTGGATTGGTATAAGCGAAGTCTGGAGAGAAGTTCCACCATCTTTAAGTCCATGAGAAGGCGTGTGCAAGTGCACACCTCAAGAGAAGGGTTGAGAAGTATGCCCCGGCTTTGACCAAGTTCTCTGTTTTAACCGTTCAGCCATCAGTCTAAAAGGTCCTATTCTCCTGTAAATGGCTGACTCCAGTGCACTGCATCTGCATTTTACAATAGTTTCTGCAAAAATGTTATTCTTTGTATAATGATGACACGTTCAAATCAGTTAGGCAGTTTATTTTGAATCGTACAAAAAATGCTATGGGGTCTGTGGATGGAGGAGTGCAGCATCAATGAGTTGAATAGTTGCGTTGGCTCACAGGTCAGGCGGACAGGGTAACCTATAGGTTGTGTCCCATATGGCTCCGGTCAAATTTAGTGCACTTTGGGAAGAAACCACAGGTAACAATTTACTGAAGATGCTTCAGTTCCTCTAGTATCCTCTCCATCGCTGACAGAGAGAAGGATGAGGCTGGAGTTAGTTAACGGTGGAAGGCTGAGGCTGGGGTTAGTTAACGGTGGAAGGATGAGGCTGGGGTTAGTTAACGGTGGAAGGCTGAGGCTGGGGTTAGTTAACGGTGGAAGGATGAGGCTGGTGTTAACAGTCGGTGGTGAAGGATCAGACCACAATGCATTTCTCATCGCAAGACTCCAACCAGTCCCCTTGGGTTGCCAATGAGAGGCCAGAGACTGTTTGTTATACTTCCTGTTAGAATGTTCTGGTAAAGCATTGAAAACAGGTTTTAATCAGCGTACGCTCTGTCACACTTGACATGGTTCTCAGAAGACTAGAAGCTCAGCCATATAAAGCTTGGGTCATCTCCACAGTTCAGGATCTTTGACCTATTAAGTCTGACAGTGAAATCAGTAAACACCCACACCACCTCTCTTAGACATTGTGCCTTCAACTAAGTGGTCCAACTGCTTAGCAGTTCTAGTGAGACAGACGATCTCTGGATGAGCTATTGAGCCAATTGCAGCCCTGCCTAAACAAAATAACAAGCCAAACGAAAACTAAGCATTTGGTGATCGTTGGCTAAAAGCCAGGCTGAAAATGACAGGTAAGTTATTCTTTCCTCCTTCCACTGTGAAGAGTTGCGACTGCAGGAACTGAGCACCGGGATGCAAATTAAACAGCATCACCAGAAAAATGTTTCCTCCCTCTTTTCTCTCCTATTGTTCTTGCTGTACCCTTTCTCCATCCACTCATCACCGAGTTTTTAATCTTCCCGGACCACCAGACCGTGTGAAGTCCCTGTCAGCAGAGAAAAGTGTAGTCTCATCAGGCAGAGCTTTGGACACCTCTACCTGAGGTCCTCAAAGCGCCCATGCTACAACATAGCCTTCGGAGACTACGTTTCCCAGAGTGCAGTGCTTCTGCTTTGTCCTCTGGTTGGCTAGCTACCACAGTAAAGACAATACAGTATGAAGATCGACAAACTGCTTCTCCAATAGAAATCCTCGATTACACTTGTCGGCGTTGTCATGGCGACTTGGCTAGCTAAATCCATGCGTAGAAACACGACATTATGCCTAACGGTCGTCTCAAGCCGAATTGCATGTTGCAGGCCGTCAAAGCAAAGGCACTCCTTCAATATAAAGTTGTGTTTTGAAGAAAATGTAAAACGTGTCACTTTCACAAGGTGGGAGTAATAACATGTTCAGCTACTTAAGACATTGTCTCTAATCTAGGTTGTGCCATTAGATTTCGAGAAAAGTAACAACTAAGGAATCATTTGACTTCTCAAACCCCTGCCTGGTCTACCACAGTGGAACTGGAATAGTCCTCAGATTTCCTGATTCATGTGATCAGGGTGGACATGACGCAAAGGTGGACTGGAGAGGCCCTAGATATGTCATGTGAAGGGATAGCAACATTAGCTAGCTGGGAACTGTCCCCCACAGCTAGCTGTCTGGTGAAGGGATAGCAACATTAGCTAGCTGGGAACTATCCCCCACAGCTGTCTGGTGAAGGGATAGCAACATTAGCTAGCTGGGAACTATCCCCACAGCTGTCTGGTGAAGGGATAGCAACATTAGCTAGCTGGGAACTATCCCCCACAGCTAGCTGTCTGGTGAAGGGATAGCAACATTAGCTAGCTGGGAACTATCCCCACAGCTGTCTGGTGAAGGGATAGCAACATTAGCTAGCTGGTAACTGTCCCCCACAGCTAGCTGTCTGGTGAAGGGATAGCAACATTAGCTAGCTGGGAACTATCCCCACAGCTGTCTGTCTGGTGAAGGGATAGCAACATTAGCTAGCTGGGAACTATCCCCACAGCTGTCTGTCTGGTGAAGGGATAGCAACATTAGCTAGCTGGGAACTATCCCCACAGCTGTCTGTCTGGTGAAGGGATAGCAACATTAGCTAGCTGGTAACCATCCCCCACAGCTGTCTGGTGAAGGGATAGCAACATTAGCTAGCTGGGAACTATCCCCCACAGCTGTCTGGTGAAGGGATAGCAACAGTAGCTAGCTGGGAACTATCCCCCACAGCTAGCTGTCTGGTGAAGGGATAGCAACATTAGCTAGCTGGGAACTATCCCCCACAGCTAGCTGTCTGGTGAAGGGATAGCAACATTAGCTAGCTGGGAACTGTCCCCCACAGCTGTCTGGTGAAGGGATAGCAACATTAGCTAGCTGGTAACTGTCCCCCACAGCTAGCTGTCTGGTGAAGGGATAGCAACATTAGCTGTCTGGGAACTATCCCCACAGCTGTCTGTCTGGTGAAGGGATAGCAACATTAGCTAGCTGGGAACTATCCCCACAGCTGTCTGTCTGGTGAAGGGATAGCAACATTAGCTAGCTGGGAACTATCCCCACAGCTGTCTGTCTGGTGAAGGGATAGCAACATTAGCTAGCTGGTAACCATCCCCCACAGCTGTCTGGTGAAGGGATAGCAACATTAGCTAGCTGGTAACTGTCCCCCACAGCTAGCTGTCTGGTGAAGGGATAGCAACATTAGCTGTCTGGGAACTATCCCCACAGCTGTCTGTCTGGTGAAGGGATAGCAACATTAGCTAGCTGGGAACTATCCCCACAGCTGTCTGTCTGGTGAAGGGATAGCAACATTAGCTAGCTGGGAACTATCCCCACAGCTGTTTGTCTGGTGAAGGGATAGCAACATTAGCTAGCTGGTAACCATCCCCCACAGCTGTCTGGTGAAGGGATAGCAACATTAGCTAGCTGGTAACTATCCCCCACAGCTGTCTGGTGAAGGGATAGCAACATTAGCTAGCTGGGAACTGTCCCCCACAGCTAGCTGTCTGGTGAAGGGATAGCAACATTAGCTAGCTGGGAACTGTCCCCCACAGCTGTCTGGTGAAGGGATAGCAACATTAGCTAGCTGGTAACTGTCCCCCACAGCTAGCTGTCTGGTGAAGGGATAGCAACATTAGCTAGCTGGGGACTATCCCCCAAAGCTAGCTGTCTGGTGAAGGGATAGCAACATTAGCTAGCTGGGAACTGTCCCCCACAGCTAGCTGTCTGGTGAAGGGATAGCAACATTAGCTAGCTGTCCCTCACAGCCTTCAGCCTCTGAAGAGATGGAAGAGGCAAGATGGCAGGGGAAAAAAAGAGGATGAGGACGAGAGAGAGAACTAGGAGATCGGAGTCTGGGGTGATGGTCCATTGCTAAGCAGTGTCTCCGTCTCCTAGGAGAGAATTTCCAGGATGTAGAAGACCAGCTCCATGACGACAGGTCCCTCGCTGAGTTGACACGCCCCTCTGTGGATGACAGGGATCAGAGTACTGTCCAGGTCACTCAGGTAATGGGAGAGGAGAGGCTGGCCGTTACTACCTGCTAGGTAACCCACCTGGGAGAAAAGAGGACAGGGAAGGAACGGGTCGTTAGTATCCTTTACCTAACCAGGTACCGGTGGGAGGAGAGCCAGTTATTGCCCGCCAGGTAACCCACCTGTAAACACAGGGTGCAACAGAGAAGAGATGGTTAGTTATCTATATATTTCTCTTATCTAACCATGTACTATGGGGGGGACGGGTTGGCTGTTGCTAGGTGACCCACAGAGACAAGTAGTTATTTTGTAATTCAGTGTTTCAGTCAATTCTTGTTTGTTTTATCCTAGCGCTGACTGACACATCTGATTAAATGTACTAAAGATCCCTTGGGCTTAATCCCAAATTACACATTTGCATGGGCATTTCAGGCAAATGCCAGCTGGGCTGGTCCATTTTTAGCCCAGTGGGACTGTCTAACCTGTAATTTTTTTGCGCAAAATGATAATTATCTGGCTAATTATGAGGCCTTAAGAGGGGGAGAAAAAAAAAAGAAATGGGCCGGTGTGGGCGCCTTGAGGGGAAAAAAACAGGCTGGTGTGTTTGAAATGCCAGTGACGATTTCTGGTCGATGTCTGCCCCTGCACATTTCTGATTTGATTAATTTCTGGTGTGGCCATACAGTGATGACCCGAGTCCGTACCTGGTCAGACTCGAGGGTGACCCGTAGGCCCAGCTTAGCCATGCCATCCTCCTTCAGCAGTTTGAGGTGTGGGCCGAGCGCCACGCAGAATGCCCTCGCCACGTTCTCCGTCAGGCGGCTGTGGTCAGCAGGGTCGCTCAGACCGTTGGGCTGGTCCTGGTCATCACTCTGGAGGAAGAACACCTAAAAGAAGCAAATATTGTAAACGCTGCAGATTGTCTTGAGGGGAAACATGATAATAGGTCGTATTCAGTAGGGCACACCTTAGTAAAACAAGACCAGGTAGTGCCTCCCTGTTTCAAAACGTTTGTCTGGTTTTGTGTTTACTGAACCTAGGTGTTGCTTAGGAGGGTGACATCACATACCTCCGTCCAGCGGATGACCTTCCCATTAGCCTTGAACTCTGAACCGTGGAAGATTTTCACGCTGGTGATGAACTCCATAGACTTCCCATCAATAGGACTAATTACCCTGGCGGGGAACAAGGGTGACTTTTAGATAATACACTTTAAAAAACGTCTTCTAAACATCTTTCATAGATGGGTTTTAAAGCAGGGAAACACTGGGACACGACATCACAGAAGAGAAACTAGAGGTTAGAGGTTCCCCAGTTCCCTTCCTCACCCCTTATTGAAAAAGTTGTGATCGTCATCGATCCACTGTATGTGAACGTGCTCCTGGCTGTCCTCCTGGTCTGCCCAGCCACAGGTGATACTAAAGTCCTTCATGTCCCTGAGGGCTTGCCGTAGAACATCCATGGTCTCTGCTGTGATCTGCACCATCACACCATCTGTAGGGGAACAACACACACACATATATCACCATCACACCATCTGTAGGGGAACAACACACACACATATATCACCATCACACCATCTGTAGGGGAACAACACACACACACATATATCACCATCACACCATCTGTAGGGGAACAACACACACACATATATCACCATCACACCATCTGTAGGGGAACAACACACACACATATATCACCATCACACCATCTGTAGGGGAACAACACACACACATATATCACCATCACACCATCTGTAGGGGAACAACACACACACATATATCACCATCACACCATCTGTAGGGGAACAACACACACACATATATCACCATCACACCATCTGTAGGGGAACAACACACACACATATATCACCATCACACCATCTGTAGGGGAACAACACACACACATATATCACCATCACACCATCTGTAGGGGAACAACACACACACACATATATCACCATCACACCATCTGTAGGGGAACAACACACACACATATATCACCATCACACCATCTGTAGGGGAACAACACACACACATATATCACCATCACACCATCTGTAGGGGAACAACACACACACATATATCACCATCACACCATCTGTAGGGGAACAACACACACACATATATCACCATCACACCATCTGTAGGGGAACAACACACACACATATATCACCATCACACCATCTGTAGGGGAACAACACACACACATATATCACCATCACACCATCTGTAGGGGAACAACACACACACATATATCACCATCACACCATCTGTAGGGGAACAACACACACACATATATCACCATCACACCATCTGTAGGGGAACAACACACACACATATATCACCATCACACCATCTGTAGGGGAACAACACACACACATATATCACCATCACACCATCTGTAGGGGAACAACACACACACATATATCACCATCACACCATCTGTAGGGGAACAACACACACACATATATCATCATCACACCATCTGTAGGGGAACAACACACACACATATATCACCATCACACCATCTGTAGGGGAACAACACACACACATATATCACCATCACACCATCTGTAGGGGAACAACACACACACATATATCACCATCACACCATCTGTAGGGGAACAACACACACACATATATCATCATCACACCATCTGTAGGGGAACAACACACACACATATATCACCATCACACCATCTGTAGGGGAACAACACACACACATATATCACCATCACACCATCTGTAGGGGAACAACACACACACATATATCACCATCACACCATCTGTAGGGGAACAACACACACACATATATCACCATCACACCATCTGTAGGGGAACAACACACACACATATATCACCATCACACCATCTGTAGGGGAACAACACACACACATATATCACCATCACACCATCTGTAGGGGAACAACACACACACATATATCACCATCACACCATCTGTAGGGGAACAACACACACACATATATCACCATCACACCATCTGTAGGGGAACAACACACACACATATATCACCATCACACCATCTACAGATATATAACACCATCTGTAGGGGAACAACACACACACATATATCACCATCACACCATCTGTAGGGGAACAACACACACACATATATCACCATCACACCATCTACAGATATATAACACCATCTGTAGGGGAACAACACACACACATATATCACCATCACACCATCTGTAGGGGAACAACACACACACATATATCACCATCACACCATCTACAGATATATAACACCATCTGTAAGGGAACACCACACATATATATATATACACACACACACACACATATATCACCATCACACCATCTACAGATATATAACACCATCTGTAAGGGAACACCACACATATATATATATATACACACACACACACACACATATATCACCATCACACCATCTACAGATATATAACGCCATCTGTAGGGGAACAGGTATATAACACCATCTACAGGTGACCAACAGATACAATGCCTGCAGAAAGTATTCAGACCCCTTGACATTTTGTTATGTTACAGCCTTATATAAAATGTATTCAATTGTTTTTTTCCCTCATCAATCTACACACAATACCCCATAATGACATCACAATATCCCATAATGACAAAGAAAAAACAGGTTTATATAAATTTTTGCTAATTTATACAAAATTAAACACTGAAATATCACATTTAAATAAGTATTCAGACCCTTTACTCAGTACTTTGTTGAAGCACCTTTGGCAGCGATATACAGCCTCGAGTCTTCTTGGGTATGACACTACAAGCTTGGCACATCTGTATCTGGGGAGTTTCTCCCATTCTTCTCTGCTGATCCTCTCAAGCTCTGTCAGGTTGGATGGGGAGCGTCGCTGAACAGCTATTTTCAGGTCTCTTCAGAGATGTTCGATTGGGTTCAAGTCCGGGCTCTGGCTGGGCCACTCAAGGACATTCAGAGACTTGTCCCAATGCCACTCCTCCGTTGTCTTGGCTGTATGCTTAGGGTCGTTGTCCTGTGAACCTTCCCCCCCAGTCTGAGGTCCTGAGCGCTATGGAGCAGGTTTTTCATTAAGCATCTCTTCGACCTCATGGCTTGGTTTTTGCTCTGACATGCACTGTCAACTGTAGGACCTTATATACGCAGGTGTGTGCATTTCCAAATCATGTCCAATCAATTGAATTTACCACAGGTGGACTCCAATCAAGTTGTAGAAACATCTCAAGGATGATCAATGGAAATAGAAAGTGGCGACCCGTCATTCAGGACAGGTGGGGCAGCCCCACCTGTTTTGAGCACCATACTTTTAGGTGAAAAAATTGTTTTGGCATTAATACGTGTCACCTATCACATATCAGTAAAAAAATAATAGTAAGTAATTTAGTTAATAAAGCTGAAAACAAACATGGTCTCTTTTGTTTTCTTGAGTTAGGCAGCTCCAAAATGAAGGTGTTTCAGCCTAGCTCAGTGCTTTCTGTGGTGGTGGGGCAGCCAGTGTAAAATACAGAGCGTTGCGCCTGATTGGCTCTGCTTTCTGTCACTCATGGGACATTACGTCATCCCCAATTCTAAGGTTAGAGCTTGAAAATGTTTGCCCCTTGGGTTCTGCCATAGAGTTCAATTAGAAGTGCCCATCCAAGAAGGCTCAAGGTCATTGGCCATAGATAGAATGACATCACATATCTACAGTAACTTTGATTGGACTGACTTTCAATGTCTTAGCTAGCAGTCGTCAGTCGTCATCAAGTCGACAATCTACTGGAAAATCCTTTTTAATCCTTCTCACACAAAGAGATATTATAGATAAAAAAGGTATCGGTGCTCATCGGCCATTGTACATAAAGATTACACAACAAGTTGGAAATCGCAAATTCAACAATGAGTCGTTTGGAATGGAATCAGTGGCTAACTGCAAGCATTGTAAAGAAACCGCTAACGTTAGCTTGCTATTCAATGGAATGGCTGTTTTTTTTTCTTTTCTTCTGAGTTCCCACCATAAATCCAGCGAATGCCAGACTTGGATCAAAGTTTGGATGACAAAATTTACCAACAAACAGCCACTGCACCACCTTTACAAAATGTGTCCAGAAATGTCTTATATGCTGCTGCATAAATTATGTAATATGCCAGGGAGATAGTATTACTTCCTTAGCGACAGTATTACTTCCTTAGCGACAGTATTACTTCCTTAGCGACAGTATTACTTCCTTAGCGACAGTATTACTTCCTTAGCGACAGTATTACTTCCTTAGCGACAGTATTACTTCCTTAGCGACAGTATTACTTCCTTAGCGACAGTATTACTTCCTTAGCGACAGTATTACTTCCTTAGCGACAGTATTACTTCCTTAGCGACAGTATTACTTCCTTAGCGACAGTATTACTTCCTTAGCGACAGTATTACATAAGTGTTTGTTGTGTAGTAAGCTGTTAGTAGCCCATGTGCCTCACCCTAATAATTTGGTCTATTTTCATCAACACGGTATTTGAACACATCGTTCGTGGCCCAGTATGTGATTGTTTGGCTACTTTGTTTTGTACAGCTTTCACAGCGCTACTGATAGTGGTGTTGGCACTTGGTTTGCACGTGCAAATTTACAACACACAACATTCTATAATAGAACTGTGTTATTTGACGTGTATCTTTTTTGACACGCAAAGACCCAAAACGGCGTTCAAATGTGCCTCACCTTAATAATTTGGTCTATTTTCAGGGCCCCCTCCGAGTTTGAAAAACCCTAACTTAACACACATACATACACACTGTGTGTGCTCTGACATTATCAGTCCTTCTTAATTCCCCCTGACGGGATAAATAAAAAGTTGAATTGAAGATGCAGTCTCTAATTTGGAGATTTTGTAGGATGTTGGTACCTTCCACAATGCTGGTCTTGGCCAGGTATCCAGAAGCTGCCTTCAGAGAACCACTGAACACAAAGAAGCAGGCGCCAGTCACTGGAAGAAAAAACATAAAATATTGATATTGATTCCATCCATGGTTTTATTAGTCCAGTTGATAAACTATGACATGACTCCCCATGTCAAGTGTGTGTGTGTGTGTGTGTGTGTGTGTGTGTGTGTGTGTGTGTGTGTGTGTACACCTTTGCGTGGTTGGTGGTGGATACTGATGGCCTGTGTCTGGTAGTTTCCGTCGTCGTTCTGAATACACACCAGGTGGGAGTCGGCCTGCTCGTTAAAACACGCCCCCATGGCCAGGACGTGTTCGTTGGACTTGTTCATCGCCTTCATCAGCTGCAGGGAATATAAAGACGTTATAACCTGTTCATAACCTGTTCAAAGTCTGGTAATAGCCTGTTCAGGCTGTTCATAACCTTGTAATAATCTGTTAATAGCCTGGTAACATTCATCAGCTGGGGTGGGGGGGACAGAATATACAGACTTGTTCATAATCTGTTTATAACCTGGTAATAGTCTGTTCAGTCTGTTTATAGTCTGTTCAGTCTGTTTATAGCCTGGTCAAAGCCTGATAATAGCCTTCATCAGCTGGGGCAGACAATCTGGTTGTGTCATTAAAGGTCCAATCTAACTTCAACAGACATATGGAATTGTTTTGAATAGTTTGGGGGTAGGCCTCGTCTCTGAGGAATGGTCCTCTGAGCCAGATGCTGATGACAGGTTGTCCTATACTGGAGAACCAGGTTCTGATGACCGGTTGTCCTATGCTGGAGAACCAGGTTCAGATGACCGGTTGTCCTATACTGGAGAACCAGGTTCTGATGACCGGTTGTCCTATGCTGGAGAACCAGGTTCAGATGACCGGTTGTCCTATGCTGGAGAACGAGGTTCTGATGACCGGTTGTCCTATACTGGAGAACCAGGTTCTGATGACCGGTTGTCCTATGCTGGAGAACCAGGTTCAGATGACCGGTTGTCCTATGCTGGAGAACGAGGTTCTGATGACAGGTTGCCCTATGCTGGAGAACCAGGTTCTGATGACAGGTTGCCCTATGCTGGAGAACCAGGTTCTGATGACAGGTTGCCCTATGCTGGAGAACCAGGTTCTGATGACCGGTCGCCCTATGCTGGAGAACCAGGTTCAGATGACAGGTTGCCCTATGCTGGAGAACCAGGTTCAGATGACAGGTTGTCCTATGCTGGAGAACGAGGTTCAGATGACAGGTTGCCCTATGCTGGAGAACCAGGTTCTGATGACCGGTTGTCCTATGCTGGAGAACCAGGTTCTGATGACCGGTCGCCCTATACTGGAGAACGAGGTTCTGATGACCGGTCGCCCTATGCTGGAGAACCAGGTTCTGATGACCGGTCGCCCTATGCTGGAGAACCAGGTTCTGATGACCGGTCGCCCTATGCTATAGAACAAGGTTCTGATGACAGGTTGCCCTATGCTGGAGAACCAGGTTCAGATGACAGGTTGCCCTATGCTGGAGAACCAGGTTCTGATGACCGGTTGCCCTATGCTGGAGAACCAGGTTCTGATGACCGGTTGCCCTATGCTGGAGAACCAGGTTCTGATGACCGGTCGCCCTATGCTGGAGAACGAGGTTCAGATGACAGACCTTCAGGTTATTATTATGCTGCTGGTGGGAGGTGGAAGAATGTTGCTGGGAAAAACAGCAAGTGAGAGACGAGGGATAATTTTAACATTAAATACTCCTAGATTTATGCCCATTGGTTGACAGAAAGGGAAGTGATTATCCCATAGGTTAAGCGTGGTGGAATTGCCTTAGAGTGCCTTCAGCTCATTGGCTGAAGTTGATAAGGAAGAGACATGATGCTTTCCTGATGAGGAAACATTATTCTTTTTTTGTATTTTATTTAACCTTTTATTTAACCATATTGTATTTCGATCTCATTTGAAACTTGCTTGCAAAGACGTAGTCAACTTTGTTCTGACGTTATCAGCGGTCACAGGGAGACTAATAACCCATGTGATTCTAGGTATAAAGTGACGCAGAGGGGAACACAGAACAACCTAGCGACGCTGTTCTAGATTGTGGTTACGAGCGCTACGAGCGTTACGAGCGCTACGAGCGTTACGAGCGCTACGAGCGCTACGAGCGTTACGAGCGTTACGAGCGTTACGAGCGCTACGAGCGTTACGAGCGTTACGAGCGTTACGAGCGCTACGAGCGTTACGAGCGCTACGAGCGCTACGAGCGCTACGAGCGCTACGAGCGCTACGAGCGTTACGAGCGTTACGAGCGTTACGAGCGTTACGAGCGTTACGAGCGTTACGAGCGTTTTCAAGTGTAACTAACAACTATGGGATTGGGAAACGGCTTGGGAGATTTAACGATGCTCACTACAAACGGTTCTAACGATTAACTAACTAGCCTTAAGATGCAATTTGGGAAACCGGTCCCTGAAGAGTTGTGGCCACTAGTTGTAGCCGGGAGGCCACTAGTTGTAGCCGGGAGGCCACTAGTTGTAGCCGGGAGGCCACTAGTTGTAGCCGGGAGGCCACTAGTTGTAGCCGGGAGGCCACTAGTTGTAGCCGGGAGGCCACTAGTTGTAGCCGGGAGGCCACTAGTTGTGACCAGGAGGTTGTGGTCAGAAGGCTACTAGTTGTGACAAGGTTGTCTGTTCAGTACACCAATGTGGTAACACAATCCTTATGGTTGAAGTTTCCACAAATCAGTTTGTTGTTTTAGATGAAATAGGTTCCATTTTGATGAGGTACATTGAGGAAAATACAATAATATTGGAGAAATCCTGGTCTATGTGACTGACTTCGTCATTTCTCCTGTCGTTCACATGGCAGAAATAAAAAAGTGAGAATCTTGAGTGTTTGAGTCACTGACTGTGTTAAAGCTCTGTCTGTTGTCAAAACGTTCCAAGGGTCAAATCACTGGGTTCCCATCTGTTAGGGTGGCCGTAGCCAAGCAGAGAAACCACACATTTCCAAACCTTACAGGGAGTCAAATCTTCTGTAGCACACTAAACATCTTGGTTATACTAAACCAGTATCAACGAAGGCGGGTCCAGACCGAATCAGTGAAACAATATTCAGTGTGGATTCCAGGCGACTGTACATAATGTTGGTTTGTCTCTGGTTTTAGGACCGTGGTGACTAGTGATTGGCAGAACCCCTCACTAGGAAGCAATATGATTCGTTGACAGCCTCACCTCGTTGTATCGGTTGCTGGGGATCTTGATGCAGGTCTTCTTCACCTCCATGTCCACCACCAGACCCTTCACCATGGACAACGTGTACTGGTAGTTACGCAAGTCCTGTAGATATATTATATAGACCCTTCAATCAAACAAATGTATTTATAAAGCCATTTTTACATGAGCAGATGTCACAAAGTGCTGTACAGAAACCCAGCCTAAAACCCCAAACAGCAAGCAATGCAGGTGTAGAAGCACGGTGGCTAGGAAAAACTCCCTAGAAAGGCAGGAACCTAGGAAGAAACCTAGAGAGGAACCAGGCTATGAGGGGTGACCTGTTCTCTTCTGGCTGTGCCGGGTGGAGATTATAACAGAACATGGCCATTAAGGCCAGATCGTTTTCCAAGATGTTCAAACGTTCATAGATGACCAGCAGGGTCCAATAATAATAATAATAATAAATGACAATAATAATAAATAAATAAATAAATAAATAAATAATATAAATAAATAAATAATAATCCCCATGACCAGCAGGATCCAATAATAATCACCATGGGTATATTAACATTATCGTCATGACCGCAGTAAAATTCCACGTGACCGTTGCGTCGCGGTAATCTCCTCTTATGCACTCTAGGACATGCTCTGGTAATACCCAACTTACTAACTACCATCAGGTCCTAATGGCCTGGTACTCAGGGCTCTATTGTCCCTCCATCAGGTCCTAATGGCCTGGTACTCAGGGCTCTATTGTCCCTCCATCAGGTCCTAATGGCCTGGTACTCAGGGCTCTATTGTCCCTCCATCAGGTCCTAATGGCCTGGTACTCAGGGCTCTATTGTCCCTCCATCAGGTCCTAATGGCCTGGTACTCAGGGCTCTATTGTCCCTCCATCAGGTCCTAATGGCCTGGTACTCAGGGCTCTATTGTCCCTCCATCAGGTCCTAATGGCCTGGTACTCAGGGCTCTATTGTCCCTCCATCAGGTCCTAATGGCCTGGTACTCAGGGCTCTATTGTCCCTCCATCAGGTCCTAATGGCCTGGTACTCAGGGCTCTATTGTCCCTCCATCAGGTCCTAATGGCCTGGTACTCAGGGCTCTATTGTCCCTCCATCAGGTCCTAATGGCCTGGTACTCAGGGCTCTATTGTCCCTCCATCAGGTCCTAATGGCCTGGTACTCAGGGCTCTATTGTCCCTCTAACCACTCTGACGTTAATAGAAATAGAAAAATCACATCAAAAACACTTATGATCAAAACAGTATCGTGCTTTTAAAAACTCCCCTGACTGAAAGAAGCTTAGCAGCAGGTTGAAACGGTGTAAAACATCTGTGTGTCGCAACCGAGGAAAGACGATTTTTACAAGCTACTTGCTTCAGCACTCGGCAGTCCTGCTCTGTGAGCTTGTGTGGCCTACCACTTCGTGGTTGAGCCGTTGTTGCTCCTAGACGTTTCCACTTCACAATAACAGCCCTTACAGTCGACCCGGGGGCAGCTCTAGCAGGGCAGACATTTGACAAACTGACTTGTTGGAAAGGTGGCATCCTATGACGGTGCCACGTTGAAAGCCACTGAGTTCTTCAGTAAAGCCATTCTACTGCCAATGTTTGTCTATGGAGATTGCATGGATTTGCACTCAATTTTATACACCTGTGGCTGAAATAGCCCAAATCCTCCACTTTGAAGGGGTGTCCACATAGCCTGTATGATCACTTGATGAGAGAACAGCTGCGCAGGAGCAGAGCACAAGGTTTTTTTGCGACTTTTCCAAAATACCAATAGCCTATAGTTGCATTATGCTGCCTAAATATGTTTTGATTTCCAAGACATTCAAAAGGTTTGTATCATTCACAACTAAAGTTGACAAATAACTAAATCTAGCGCTTTGGACCGGTTTCAAGTTATCGATTTTACGCTCAACATACGTGCACTCGCTACAAATTTGGGAAAAAAATAATCCTTTCTATTTTATTCAGCTACTCTAAGTTCAATTATATTCTTATTATAAAATCATATACAATAATGTCACAGGACTTATAATCATATCTTGTCTGCTAAATGAACAAGCCTGCAGCCTATAGCATAGCCAGATAACATACAGTATCTAGTCTGATAAATGAACAAGCCTACAGTCTATATCATAGCCAGATAACATACAGTATCTAGTCTGATAAATGAACAAGCCTACAGTCTATATCATAGCCAGATAACATACAGTATCTAGTCTGATAAATGAACAAGCCTACAGTCTATATCATGGAGAATAGCCAGATAACATACAGTATCTAGTCTGATAAAGTCTACAGCCTATATCATGGAGCATAGTCAGATAACCATGGGCAACGTGTGTACTGGTAGTTACAAAAGTCCTGTAGAGTAAAGTAATAACATTATAGCACATCAAAATTAAAAATAAACTCTGTTAGCCTGATCCCAGATCTGATCCCAGATCTGTATGAGTGATACAGCAGAAGTGAAGCCATGATTCTTACCACTAGCAGGGTCATGATGGTGTGACCTGTCTCTCCAAACAGGGGTTTTCTGAAGCGCACACTGAACAGAGGGCAGGGGTAGACTGAAACACACAACCACCAGGTTCAGTAGGGCATGAAACAGAAAACATTTTAGAAACTGAACAATTACAGAGTTGTACATTAAATTGTGCCCAGCCGCTCCAAATTTAAACATTTAAATAAATGCAACCCAAAACTAACCCGTCACAACCCAAACCAACACCAAACTAACCCAAACCAACCATACCCAAAACTAACCAACCCAAACATACCCAAAACTAACCAACCCAAACATACCCAAAACTAACCAACCCAAACATACCCAAAGCTAACCAAACCAAACATACCCAAAGCTAACCAAACCAAACATTCCCAAAGCTAACCCAAACCAAACATTCCCAAAGCTAACCCAAACCAACCCATCCCAAAGCTAACCCAAACCAACCCATCCCAAAGCTAACCCAAACCAACCCATCCCAAAGCTAACCCAAACCAACCCATCCCAAAGCTAACCCAAACCAACCCATCCCAAAGCTAACCCAAACCAACCCATCCCAAAGCTAACCCAAACCAACCCATCCCAAAGCTAACCCAAACCAACCCATCACAAAGCTAACCCAAACCAACCCATCCCTCCGTACTCACATCTGTACTCGGCGCCCAGCCGCAGCATGAGTCTGATGGGGAACATCTTGGCCCAGGGGGTCTCCCACTTCTGCAGCAACACCCCAAACAGGTAGGGGGGGTTGGGGAGCATCAGGTCCTGGAGGGACTGGAAAGACGGGGTGACGTAGAGGAAACCTCCATGCTCCCTGCTGCCAAGGAAACTCTGGGTGAAGAACGAATGGCCCAGGTGGGTCAGGACATTACCTGGAGGGGAGGAGGAGAACATGGGTTAGAAGAAAGAGGAGGGAGGGAGGGAACATGGGTTAGAAGAAAGAGGAGAGGGAGGGAGGGAGGGAAGGAGGAGGAGAACATGGGTTAGAAGAAAGAGGAGAGGGAGGAGGAGGAGAACATGGGTTAGAAGAAAGAGGAGAGGGAGGGAAGGAGGGAGGAGGAGGAGAACATGGGTTAGAAGAAAGAGGAGAGGGAGGGAAGGAAGAAGGAGGAGGAGAACATGGGTTAGAAGAAAGAGGACAGGAAAGGGAGGGAAGAAGGAGGAGAGGAAGGACGATAAGTGAAGAAGAGGAGAGGTGAAGAACGAATGGCCCAGTTGGAGAGAATAGAAGAGTTTAAGTGTTAAAACTTCTTTTATTTGGCGCAGCATCGTCTGGGTTAGGGGAGGGTTTTGCCGGAGGGATTTCCTTGGCTCATCATGCTCTAGCTACTCCTTGTGGCGGGCCGGACGCCTGCAAGCTGACTTCGGTTGTCAGTTGGAAGGCGTTTCCTCCGACACATTGGTGCGGCTGGCTTCCGGGTTAAGTGGGCAATGTGTCAAGAAGCAGTGCGGCTTGGGAGGTCACGGCTCTTGACCTTCGTCTCTCCCGAGTCCGTTGGGGAGTTGCAGCAATGAGACAAGATCGTAACTTCCAATTGGATATCACGAAATTGGGGAGAAAGTGGGTAAATATATTTTTTAAATAAAATAACAATTAAGGAGTGAATACACAGCTCACAGCTTCAATGGTCTTTGGATGCAACAAAATAATGTCCATATAGGAGTACAATATGTACAGAAGGAGGATACAGGAGAGGAAGAGAGGAGATGAGCAGAGAGGATAGGAGGGAGGAGACAGGATCAGTGAAGAGGGGGAGGAAGAGTTAAGAGGAAGAGGAAGGATATCAACTGTTCTTTAGAATCCCCTGCAGGCAGCAGCAGATTTGACAAGTGAAAACTAACTGTGTTCCTCGGCATAATTCCATGTGAGAAGCTTAGAGATTAATACACTCAAAAGGCAAGACGGAGGACTCTGCTTTTACTTAGTACATCCAAAATATAACACCAAGTCGCCAACTGACTGTACATTACAGACGTACAGTATCTAGTACCAACTAATACAGGCTTCATCAACCTATTGACTAGCCCTCTTATCTCCGAGATATTCAAGCCAGCCCACATAGACAGTATAATGCCACCAATATACAGGTTTCATCGTCCCAGTTGTAAAATATAAAGAAAGCTACAGGTCAGGGTGGCCCAACCCTCTTACTGAAGAGATACCATCCTGGAGGTTCAGTCCTTAATTTAGTGCTGCTCACCAACATGTTAACTAGCTGAATCAGGTATGTTCCGTAAAGGTTGGACAGAAAACATACAGGAGGGTCTCTCTCCAGGAACAGGGTTGGAGTTAAAACCTACAGGAGGGTCTCTCTCCAGGAACAGGGTTGGAGTTAAAACCTACAGGAGGGTCTCTCTCCAGGAACAGGGTTGGAGTTAAAACCTACAGGAGGGTCTCTCTCCAGGAACAGGGCCGGAGTTAAAACCTACAGGAGGGTCTCTCTCCAGGAACAGGGTTGGAGTTAAAACCTACAGGAGGACATCTCTCCAGGAACAGGGTTGGAGTTAAAACCTACAGGAGGGTCTCTCTCCAGGAACAGGGTTGGAGTTAAAACCTACAGGAGGGTCTCTCTCCAGGAACAGGGTTGGAGTTAAAACCTACAGGAGGGTCTCTCTCCAGGAACAGGGTTGGAGTTAAAACCTACAGGAGGGTGTCTCTCCAGGAACAGGGTCGGAGTTAAAACCTACAGGAGGGTCTCTCTCCAGGAACAGGGTCGGAGTTTAAAACCTACAGGAGGGTCTCTCTCCTGGAACAGGGTCGGAGTTAAAACCTACAGGAGGGTCTCTCTCCAGGAACAGGGTCGGAGTTAAAACCTACAGGAGGGTCTCTCTCCAGGAACAGGGTCGGAGTTAAAACCTACAGGAGGGTCTCTCTCCAGGAACAGGGTCGGAGTTAAAACCTACAGGAGGGTCTCTCTCCAGGAACAGGGTTGGAGTTAAAACCTACAGGAGGGTCTCTCTCCAGGAACAGGGTTGGAGTTAAAACCTACAGGAGGGTCTCTCTCCAGGAACAGGTTGGAGTTAAAACCTACAGGAGGTCTCTCTCCAGGAACAGGGTTGGAGTTAAAACCTACAGGAGGGTCTCTCTCCAGGAACAGGGTTGGAGTTAAAACCTACAGGAGGGTCTCTCTCCAGGAACAGGGTCGGAGTATAAACCTACAGGAGGGTCTCTCTCCAGGAACAGGGTCGGAGTATAAACCTACAGGAGGGTCTCTCTCCAGGAACAGGGTCGGAGTATAAACCTACAGGAGGGTCTCTCTCCAGGAACAGGGTTGGAGTTAAAACCTACAGGAGGGTCTCTCTCCAGGAACAGGGTTGGAGTTAAACCCTACAGGAGGGTCTCTCTCCAGGAACAGGGTCGGAGTTAAAACCTACAGGAGGGTCTCTCTCCAGGAACAGGGTCGGACAGAAAACCTACAGGAGGGTAGCTCTCCAGGAACAGGGTTGGACAGAAAACCTACAGGAGGGTCTCTCTCCAGGAACAGGGTCGGACAGAAAACCTACAGGAGGGTCTCTCTCCAGGAACAGGGTTGGAGTTAAAACCTACAGGAGGGTCTCTCTCCAGGACAAGGGTTGGAGTATAAACCTACAGGAGGGTCTCTCTCCAGGAACAGGGTTGGAGTGAAAACCTACAGAGGGTCTCTCTCCAGGAACAGGGTCGGAGTTAAAACCTACAGGAGGGTCTCTCTCCAGGAACAGGGTTGGATTAAAACCTACAGGAGGGTCTCTCTCCAGGAACAGGGTTGGGCCTACAGGAGGGTCTCTCTCCAGGAACAGGGTTGGAGTATAAACCTACAGGAGGGTCTCTCTCCAGGACAAGGGTTGGAGTATAAACCTACAGGAGGGTCTCTCTCCAGGAACAGGGTTGGAGTATAAACCTACAGGAGGGTCTCTCTCCAGGAACAGGGTTGGAGTATAAACCTACAGGAGGGTATCTCTCCAGGAACAGTGTTGGACAGCCCTGCTATAGATCATACACAACACTAGAACTGTTATAAGTAAGGCACTAGAGACTCCCAGAGGCATCATGCCCATAGGGGGGCACTAGAGACTCCCAGAGGCATCATGCCCATAGGGGGGCACTAGAGACTCCCAGAGGCATCATGCCCATAGGGGGCACTAGAGTCCCCAGAGGCATCATGCCCATAGGGGGCACTAGAGACTCCCAGAGGCATCATGCCCATAGGGGGGCACTAGAGACTCCCAGAGGCATCATGCCCATAGGGGGGCACTAGAGACTCCCAGAGGCGTCATGCCCATAGGGGGGCACTAGAGACTCCCAGAGGCGTCATGCCCATAGGGGGGCACTAGAGACTCCCAGAGGCGTCATGCCCATAGGGGGGCACTAGAGACTCCCAGAGGCGTCATGCCCATAGGGGGGCACTAGAGACTCCCAGAGGGTCATGCCCATAGGGGGGCACTAGAGACTCCCAGAGGCGTCATGCCCATAGGGGGGCACTAGAGACTCCCAGAGGCGTCATGCCCATAGGGGGGCACTAGAGACTCCCAGAGGCATCATGCCCATAGGGGGGCACTAGAGACTCCCAGAGGCATCATGCCCATGGGGGGCACTAGAGACTCCCAGAGGCATCATGCCCATAGGGGGCACTAGAGACTCCCAGAGCCATCATGCCCATAGGGGGCACTAGAGACTCCCAGAGGCATCATGCCCATAGGGGGGCACTAGAACTCCCAGAGGCATCATGCCCATAGGGGGGCACTAGAGACTCCCAGAGGCATCATGCCCATAGGGGGGCACTAGAGACTCCCAGAGGCATCATGCCCATAGGGGGGCACTAGAGACTCCCAGAGGCATCATGCCCATAGGGGGGCACTAGAGACTCCCAGAGGCGTCATGCCATAGGGACCACTAGAGACTCCCAGAGGCATCATGCCCATAGGGGGCTACTAGAGACTCCCAGAGGGGGCACTAGAGACTCCAGAGAGGCATCATGCCCATAGGGACACTAGAGACTCCCAGAGGCGTCATGCCCATAGGGGGCACTAGAGACTCCCAGAGGCGTCATGCCCATAGGGGGCACTAGAGACTCCCAGAGGCATCCCCATAGGGGGCACTAGAGACTCCCAGGGCATCATGCCCATAGGGGGGCACTAGAGACTCCCAGAGGCATCATGCCCCATAGGGGGGCACTAGAGACTCCCAGAGGCATCATGCCCATAGGGGGGCACTAGAGACTCCCAGAGGCATCATGCCCATAGGGGGGGCACTAGAGACTCCCAGAGGCATCATGCCCATAGGGGGGGCACTAGAGACTTCAGAGGCATCATGCCCATAGGGGGCACTAGAGACTCCCAGAGGCATCATGCCACATGAGGGGGGCACTAGAGACTCCCAGAGGGGGCACAGAGACCCCAGAGGCATCATGCCCATAGGGGGACACTAGAGACTCCCAGAGGCGTCATGCCCATAGGGGGCCACTAGAGACTCCCAGAGGCATCATGCCCATAGGGGGGCACTAGAGACTCCCAGAGGCATCATGCCCATAGGGGGGCACTAGAGACTCCCAGAGGCATCATGCCCATAGGGGGGCACTAGAGACTCCCAGAGGCATCATGCCCATAGGGGGGCACTAGAGACTCCCAGAGGCATCATGCCCATAGGGGGGCACTAGAGACTCCCAGAGTGCATCATGCCCATAGGGGGGCACTAGAGACTCCCAGAGGCATCATGCCCATAGGGGGGGCACTAGAGACTCCCAGAGGCATCATGCCCATAGGGGGGGCACTAGAGACTCCCAGAGGCATCATGCCCATAGGGGGGGCACTAGAGACTCCCAGAGGCATCATGCCCATAGGGGGGCACTAGAGACTCCCAGAGGCATCATTCCCATAGGGGGGCACTAGAGACTCCCAGAGGCATCATGCCCCATAGGGGGGCACTAGAGACTCCCAGAGGCATCATGCCCATAGGGGGGCACTAGAGACTCCCAGAGGCATCATGCCCATAGGGGGGCACTAGAGACTCCCAGAGGCATCATGCCCATAGGGGGCACTAGAGACTCCCAGGGCATCATGCCCATAGGGGGCACTAGAGACTCCCAGAGGCATCATGCCCATAGGGGGACACTAGAGACTCCAGAGGCATCATGCCCATAGGGGGCCACTAGAGACTCCCAGAGGCATCATGCCCATAGGGGGGCACTAGAGACTCCAGAGGCATCATGCCCATAGGGGGACTAGAGACTCCCAAGGGGGCACTAGAGACTCCCAGAGGCATCATGCCCATAGGGGGACACTAGAGACTCCCAGAGGCATCATGCCCATAGGGGGGCACTAGAGACTCCCAGAGGCATCATGCCCATAGGGGGGCACTAGAGACTCCCAGAGGGGGGCACTAGAGACTCCCAGAGGCATCATGCCCATAGGGGGACACTAGAAGAGGAGAGAAGGGGGCACTAGGACTAGAGAGCTCCCGAGGCATCATGCCCATAGGGGGGCACTAGAGACTCCCAGAGGCATCATGCCATCAGGGGGGGGGGGGTTAGGGCGCGAAGGGAGAACATAAAGGCACTAGGAATGACAAAAATAGGAGATGATAGGGTAGAAGGCAGGAAGGAGGGAACAGGGAGGGGAAAGGAGAGTAGGAGGGTAGGGGAAAGGAAAGGTAGACGGGGGTAGAAAGCAAAGATATGAGAGACAAGGGAAAACGTAGATAGAGAGGAGAGACTGATCCCAGAGGCAATCATGCCCATAGGGGGGCACTAGAGATCCCCAGAGTGCATCATGCCATAAGGGGGGACACTAGAGAGGAGAAAGGTGTAGGGGGCTAGTAGAAAGGGG
>NC_052331.1:35722792-35797896 GCF_016432855.1 Salvelinus namaycush
AGAGAGAAGAGGGCAGGATATTACCAGAGACAACAGGAGAGAGAGAGAGAGAAGAGGGCAGGATATTACCAGAGACAACAGGAGAGAGAGAGAGAGAAGAGGGCAGGATATTACCAGAGACAACAGGAGAGAGAGAGAGAGAAGAGGGCAGGATATTACCAGAGACAACAGGAGAGAGAGAGAGAGAAGAGGGCAGGATATTACCAGAGACAACAGGAGAGAGAGAGAGAGAAGAGGGCAGGATATTACCAGAGACAACAGGAGAGAGAGAGAGAGAAGAGGGCAGGATATTACCAGAGACAACAGGAGAGAGAGAGAGAGAAGAGGGCAGGATATTACCAGAGACAACAGGAGAGAGAGAGAGAGAGAGAAGAGGGCAGGATATTACCAGAGACAACAGGAGAGAGAGAGAGAGAAGAGGGCAGGATATTACCAGAGACAACAGGAGAGAGAGAGAGAGAGAAGAGGGCAGGATATTACCAGAGACAACAGGAGAGAGAGAGAGAGAAGAGGGCAGGATATTACCAGAGACAACAGGAGAGAGAGAGAGAGAGAAGAGGGCAGGATATTACCAGAGACAACAGGAGAGAGAGAGAGAGAAGAGGGCAGGATATTACCAGAGACAACAGGAGAGAGAGAGAGAGAAGAGGGCAGGATATTACCAGAGACAACAGGAGAGAGAGAGAGAGAGAAGAGGGCAGGATATTACCAGAGACAACAGGAGAGAGAGAGAGAGAGAAGAGGGCAGGATATTACCAGAGACAACAGGAGAGAGAGAGAGAGAGAAGAGGGCAGGATATTACCAGAGACAACAGGAGAGAGAGAGAGAGAAGAGGGCAGGATATTACCAGAGACAACAGGAGAGAGAGAGAGAGAAGAGGGCAGGATATTACCAGAGACAACAGGAGAGAGAGAGAGAGAAGAGGGCAGGATATTACCAGAGACAACAGGAGAGAGAGAGAGAGAAGAGGGCAGGATATTACCAGAGACAACAGGAGAGAGAGAGAGAGAAGAGGGCAGGATATTACCAGAGACAACAGGAGAGAGAGAGAGAGAGAAGAGGGCAGGATATTACCAGAGACAACAGGAGAGAGAGAGAGAGAAGAGGGCAGGATATTACCAGAGACAACAGGAGAGAGAGAGAGAAGAGGGCAGGATATTACCAGAGACAACAGGAGAGAGAGAGAGAAGAGGGCAGGATATTACCAGAGACAACAGGAGAGAGAGAGAGAAGAGGGCAGGATATTACCAGAGACAACAGGAGAGAGAGAGAGAAGAGGGCAGGGTATTACCAGAGACAACAGGAGAGAGAGAGAGAAGAGGGCAGGGTATTACCAGAGACAACAGGAAAGAGAGAGAGAAGAGGGCAGGATATTACCAGAGACAACAGGAGAGAGAGAGAGCAGGATATTACCAGAGACAACAGGAGAGAGAGAGAGCAGGATATTACCAGAGACAACAGGAGAGAGAGAGAAGAGGGCAGGATATTACCAGAGACAACAGGAGAGAGAGAGAAGAGGGCAGGATATTACCAGAGACAACAGGAGAGAGAGAGAAGAGGGCAGGATATTACCAGAGACAACAGGAGAGAGAGGGAAGGATATTACCAGAGACAACAGGAGAGAGAGGGAAGGATATTACCAGAGACAACAGGAGAGAGAGAAGAGGGCAGGATATTACCAGAGACAACAGGAGAGAGAGGGAAGGATATTACCAGAGACAACAGGAGAGAGAGGGAAGGATATTACCAGAGACAACAGGAGAGAGAGGGAAGGATATTACCAGAGACAACAGGAGAGAGAGGGAAGGATATTACCAGAGACAACAGGAGAGAGAGGGAAGGATATTACCAGAGACAACAGGAGAACTGGAATGTAATACTAAACCACCAAATACAAACTGTGTTACTGAAAGGTGTGGAGAAATGAAGTAACGAGGCTGGAATGGGTGGTGGGATGTACTGGGAGGGAGGTGGCTTGAAAATTGACTAATTTCCCTCCTCCTCCCCTCTTCTCTTTCTCCCTGACACTTGAATACTGTCTGGAATGTTGGGAGGAGTCCACATTCCTGAACACTTAATTCCATAACACACACACACTACACACCCACCCACCCGACACACACCCAGTTAATCTGCCAAGCTGGATCTGGCAGAGGACTCCCAGATAATCACTCACAGCCTGAACACACACTGAGCTCTCTGTACCGTGACATGGCAGGCACACACAACCAACCAACCGAGCGACTGCATGTGTGTGTGATAATTCATGTGTCACCTTTAAGGAACAAAAAAAATGGGGAAGAAACCCAATTTCTCATTATCACAGACCCAGCCTCAACACAGCATGGCTCCAATCTTACACTGCTGATCTCTGCACTAGCCTTAAATAGACACAGTTAATGGATAACACACACACTGAACTGTCCAATAGACACTGTATACGATGACTATGGAGGTCCTGTCCGTCTCCACAACATTTTCAAAACGTACAATGTGAATGTCACACACACACACACACAACCAAATACATGAGGCACTAATTATCCATTCTATAAGCTGTGTCCCCTATCGGCCCGTTACCCTCTTGGTGTGTGTGTGTATCTTACAAAACACACTTATACTCTGCCTTAACACACCACAGCTGTGTTTAAACAGGCAGCCCAATTCTGATCTAGGGCGGTGTTTACACAGGCAGCTCAATTATGATCTTTTTCCCCAATTATTGGCAAAAGCGCTGGTCCAATGGGTCAAAAGACTAATTGGTGGAAAAAGATCATAATTGAGCTGCCTGTGTAAACACCGCCCTAGATCAGAATTGAGCTGCCTGTGTAAACACCGCCCTAGATCATAATTGAGCTGCCTGTGTAAACACCGCCCTAGATCAGAATTGAGCTGCCTGTGTAAACACCGCCCTAGATCAGAATTGAGCTGCCTGTGTAAACACCGCCCTAGATCAGAATTGAGCTGCCTGTGTAAACACCGCCCTAGATCAGAATTGAGCTGCCTGTGTAAACACAGCCCTAGATCAGAATTGAGCTGCCTGTGTAAACACAGCCTTGGCGTACTAAAAACAAACAAATTTCCTCTGCTTTGCTTAAACATACATACTTTAGAGAGAAGGGTAGAGAATCGGACCACAGCACAGTAAGTGCAAATCTGATTGGTGGGTTGATGGATCGATTGGTTAAATTTGTTAATTGACTCACCTTGCTTCTGTTCAAAGTCATCCAACACTTTATCCAGGTTGAAGGCCTCTGCCTGGAAGTAGTTCTCCATGAGTCAGGTACCTCCACCCTGACACGCGCTGCAGGAACCTGTTAATATATGGTTAACACCGGGTTAGTACCGGCACTGGAAGTGGTTCTCTGGGTTAACGCCTTCTCGATCTCTTCTTCTCCCTCCCCATGTCTCGCTCATCAGGCAATCATCTCCCTCACCTGTCCAGAGGTCCTCTCCAACAGCAGTCCTGGGTAGCTGTGATCTCCTTCTCACTCAGCCTCACTTCCTCATCCAGTCTGGCCAGCGCCAAGCGCCCATACCTGCGACGACAAAAATAACTGTCACACTCAAGCTCATCAAATATAGGCCTATAACATTGTTTTAACGTTTCAATCCCACACCTGTTGAGTGCATTCTGATCACCTATTACTGAATGAATGCACACTTCAGGGAAAAGACGAGAGAGAGAAAGGAATTGACTGCAGTCTTGGTCTGATAGAGGATAAAGATCAATGGCCAATCGGAGAAGAACAGTACACACACACACACACACACACCTGGCCAGTCTTCTTGCTGACCAGGACCTCAGGGGTAAAAACAGTACTGTCTGAACTTCAGGGTCATGACAGTATAAGGGAGGGGAGAGGACCAGGATTTACTCTCCCGAGTGGCGCAGCGGTCTAAGACACTGCATCTCAGTGCTAGAGGCGTCACTACAGACCATGGTTCGATTCCGGGCTGTATCACAACCGGCCGTTATTGGGAGTCCCATAGGGTGGCGCAAAATTGCCACAGCGTCGTCCTGGTCAGGGTTTGGCCGGGGTAGGTCGTCACTGTAAATAAGAATTTGTTCTTACCTGACTTGCCTAGTTAAAGGTTAAATAAAACATTTTTTTACCAGGGACCAGAGATTTTGAAGAGTGACGGTTTTACAAATATATTTAGATTTGTTTAACACTTTTCTGGCTTCTATATGATTCCATAGGTGTTATTTCATAGTTTTGATGTCTTCACTATTATTCTACAATGTAGAAAATAGTAAAAATAAAGAAAAACCCTTGAATGAGTAAGTGTGTCCAAACTTTCACTGGTACTGTATGCTGAGCACTTGTTGGCCACTTTTCCTTCACTCTGCGGTCCAACTCATCCCAAACCATCTCAATTGGGTTGAGGTCAGGTGATTGTGGAGGCCAGGCCATCTGATGCAGCACTCCATCACTCTCCTTCTTGGTCAAATAGCCCTTACACAGCCTGGAGGTGTG
The DNA here is from genome assembly GCF_016432855.1 of Salvelinus namaycush. Taxonomy (NCBI): domain Eukaryota; kingdom Metazoa; phylum Chordata; class Actinopteri; order Salmoniformes; family Salmonidae; genus Salvelinus; species Salvelinus namaycush. Next base: position 35,727,275 of record NC_052331.1, read on the forward strand.
TTGGGTCATTGTCCTGTTGAAAAACAAATGATAGTCCCACTAAGCACAAACCAGATGGGATGGCGTATTGCTGCAGAATGCTGTGGTAGCCATGCTGGTTAAGTGTGCCTTGAATTCTAAATAAATCACTGACAGTGTCACCAGCACAGCACCATCACACTGTCACACCTCCATGCTTCACGGCGGGAACCACACATGCGGAGATCATCCGTTCACCTACTCTGCGTCTCACAAAGACATGGCGGATGGAACCAAAATTCTCTCATTTGGACTCATCAGACCAAAGGACAGATTTCCACCGGTCTAATGTCCATTGCTCAATTTCTGAGGCTGGTAACTCTAATGAACTTATCCTCTGCAGCAGAGGTAACTCTGGGTCTTCCTTTCCTGTGGCGGTCCTCATGAGCCAATTTCATCATAGCGCTTGATGGTTTTTGCGACAGCACTTGAAGAAACTTTCAAAGTTCTTGAAATGTTTCACATTGACTGACCTTCATGTCTTAAAGTAATGGAAGTAATTCCACAAATTAACTTTTAACAAGGCACACCTGTTAATTGAAATGCATTCCAGGTGACTACCTCATGAAGCTGGTTGAGAGAATGCCAAGAGTGTGCAAAGCTGTCAACAAGGCAAAGGGTGGCTACTTTGAAGAATCTCAAATATATGTTGATTTGTTAAACCCTTTTTGGGTTACTACATGATTCCATATGGGTTATTTCATAGTCGTGCTGTTTTCACTATATTTCTACAATGTAGAAAATAGTTTTGTTTTTTTAAATGACTAGTACTTTGGTACTGTATATGATCTAAAAATATGGAAGTGGGCTTAATGGGTTTGGACCCCAGGAAGAGTAGCTGCTGCCTTGGCAGGAACTAATGGGGATCATAATAAACCCCAGGAAGAGTAGCTGCTGCCTTGGCAGGAACTAATGGGGATCATAATAAACCCCAGGAAGAGTAGCTGCTGCCTTGGCAGGAACTAATGGGGATCATAATAAACCCCAGGAAGAGTAGCTGCTGCCTTGGCAGGAACTAATGGGGATCATAATAAACCCCAGGAAGAGTAGCTGCTGCCTTGGCAGGAACTAATGGGGATCATAATAAACCCCAGGAAGAGTAGCTGCTGCCTTGGCAGGAACTAATGGGGATCATAATAAACCCCAGGAAAAGTAGCTGCTGCCTTGGCAGGAACTAATGGGGATCCATAATAAACCCCAGGAAGAGTAGCTGCTGACTTGGCAGGAACTAAATGGGTATAATAATAAACCCCAGGAAGAGTAGCTGCTGCCTTGGCAGGAACTAACGGGGATCCATAATAAACCCAAGGAAGAGTAGCTGCTGACTTGGCAGGAACTAATGGGGATCCTTAACAAGTACAAATACTAATCCTAAATAACAGAAAAAACAGCATTGAATGTAGCTAGGCTAGCATATCACCTCATATTGAATGTAGCTAGGCTAGAATATCACCTCATATTGAATGTAGCTAGGCTAGCATATCACCTCACATTGAATGTAGCTAGGCTAGCATATCACCTCACATTGAATGTAGCTAGGCTAGCATATCACCTCACATTGAATGTAGCTAGGCTAGCATATCACCTCACATTGAATGTAGCTAGGCTAGCATATTCACCTCATATTGAATGTAGCTAGGCTAGCATAATCACCTCACATTGAATGTAGCTAGGCTAGCATAATCACCTCACATTGAATGTAGCTAGGCTAGCATAATCACCTCACATTGAATGTAGCTAGGCTAGCATATCACCTCACATTGAATGTAGCTAGGCTAGCATATCACCTCACATTGAATGTAGCTAGGCTAGCATATCACCTCACATTGAATGTAGCTAGGCTAGCATATCACCTCACATTGAATGTAGCTAGGCTAGCATATCACCTCACATTGAATGTAGCTAGGCTAGCATATCACCTCACATTGAATGTAGCTAGGCTAGCATATCACCTCACATTGAATGTAGCTAGGCTAGCATATCACCTCACATTGAATGTAGCTAGGCTAGCATATCACCTCACATTGAATGTAGCTAGGCTAGCATATCACCTCACATTGAATGTAGCTAGGCTAGCATATCACCTCACATTGAATGTAGCTAGGCTAGCATATCACCTCATATTGAATGTAGCTAGGCTAGCATATCACCTCATATTGAATGTAGCTAGGCTAGCATATCACCTCATATTGAATGTAGCTAGGCTAGCATATCACCTCATATTGAATGTAGCTAGGCTAGCATATCACCTCATATTGAATGTAGCTAGGCTAGCATATCACCTCATATCAAAACACCAGGATGTGATCTGCTTTATCAAAGAAATTGCCAAAATGACAGGAGAACATGGAGTGGAATGTTTGCTAAAAAAATAAAAATGGTACCCAGGACGCTGTTCGGTACCCAAACAAGCAACACTTTTGATGAGTCAGTTTGTTATCTGGTTAGCATCCATCTCTTCATTGTTAGTTAACTAGCAAACAAACAAAGAAACCAAATAGACTTAGCCAGTGTGTCCATTGTTGTTTGAATGATGTATGCTGGCTACATAAAATAGCGAGGCATCCACAACAAACAAATGTCCAAACAAAACTAGCTACAAATGGACTTTGTAACAGTCACGCTACAGTCGGTAGAGGTCATTTAGCTAGCTAGCTGGCCAGTTAGCCAACTAACGTTAACTATGGGACAAGCTTGGGTTATTGACGTGCTCAATAGTCTAATTAAAATGTTTTTTTTATAGCAACTTTAATGAGGAAAACAATCTGCTGCCTGTGTCAGAGAGATTTGGTACCTCTGTTAATATATTCCTCCACCATAGAGATTACGATCTCTTCCTGGTCTTCAGCTGCGCCATTTCGACCGAAAATAAAATACATTATTTGAAAGATTCTTTCTCGCTGATATGAAAGATAAAGGGGCATAATGTTTCGAAAACCGTTTTGCAAACAATGATTATTGACGTTTCGAAACGTTAACACAGCACCGGAATTGTAGTTCACACACAGCCAACCGGGGGCAAAGGGTTTGAGAGCTAGAGCTAGTTTAATAAAATAGTGCAACAGAAAAAGGTCCCTATTTTTTTTGTTTGTTGCTGTCGTCGTTTTTCTTTTCCCGCTTTCCTCTTGCAGAAGTGTCCACGTGGGCCATGCTCTCTGATTGTTTTTAATTGGTTTCTACTCCGAGCCAATGTCAGCAGTCAGATGTCATCGGCAGGTGGTCCCCAAAAACACACAGCAAGCGAACAAATGTCAGATGAACATTCAGTGCGGTGTGTGTGGTGGGTCCTTAAATCAATAAACAAGTTTGCTCCAGTTAAAGTTTGAATCAGAAAGAGAAAGCGAAAACCAGCCTAGTTTGAGCCTAGCCCAGTGATGTACTGGGCCGTTCGCACTACCCTCTGTAGTGCCTTGCGGTCGGAGGCCAAGCAGTTGCCATACCAGGCAGTGATGGAACGAGTCAGGATGCTCTCGATGGTGCAGCTGTAGAACCATTTGAGGATCTGAGGACCCATGCCAAAACTTTTCAGTCTCCTGAGGGGGAATAGGTTTTGTCGTGCCCTCTTCACGACTGTCTTGGTGTGTTTGGACCATGATAGTTTGTTGGTGATGTGGACACCAAGGAACTTGAAGCTCTCAACCTGCTCCACTACAGCCCAGGGGATGAGAATGGGGGCATGCTTGGTCCTCCGTTTCCTGTAGTCCACAATCATCTCCTTTGTCTTGATCCCGTTGAGGGCCTCCCGGCTGTCTCATCGTTGTCGGTGATCAGGCCTACCACTGCTGTGTCGTCGGCAAACTTGATGGTGTTGGAGTCGTGCTTGGCCATGCAGTCATGGGTGAACATCTTGCCGATGCACGGAAAACCCAGCTAGCTGTGTGTTATCCATGTAATCGTTCAGCCATGACTCAGGGAAACATAAGATATTACAGTTTTTAATGTCCCGTTGGTAGGATAGTCTTGATCGGAGCTCATCCAGTTTATTCTCCAATGATTGCACGTTGGCTAATAGGACTGATGGTAGAGGCAGGTTACTCACCCGCTGTCGGATTCTTACAAGGCACCCCGTCCTACGTCCCCTATATCTCCGTCTTTTCTTTATGCGAATGACGGGGATTTGGGCCATGTCCGGTGTCTGCAGTAAAACCTTTGCGTCCGACTCGTTAAAGAAAAAACGTTTGTCCAGTACAAGGTGAGTGTCACGTTCCTGACCTTATTTCCTTTGTTTAGCCTTGTTTAGTTGGTCAGGACGTGAGCTGGGTGGGCATTCTATGTTATGTGTTTCTATGTTGGGTTAATTGTATTTGCCTGATATGGTTCTCAATCAGGGGCAGGTGTTTTACGTTTCCTCTGATTGAGAACCATATTAAGGTAGGCTTTTCTCACTGTTTGTTTTTGGGCGATTGTCTTCCGTGTCAGTGTTTGTACCACACGGGACTGTTTAGTTTGTCTAGTCTGTTCCTGTTCGTGCGTTCTTCGTTATATGTAAGTTCTCATGTTCAGGTTGGTCTACGTCGTTTGTTATTTTGTAAGTTATTCAAGTGTTCTTCGTGTTCGTCGTCTTGTTTAAATAAATTTCATTCATGTATTCCACCTACGCTGCATTTTGGTTCGATCCTTCTCGCCTCTCCTCATCCGAGGAGGAGGAGGAAGAAATAGACGAACGTGACAGTGAGTAATCGCTGTTCTGATATCCAGAAGCTCTTTTCGGTCATAAGAGACGGTGGCAGAAACATTGATGTACAAAATTAGTTACAAATAATGCGAAAAAACTAAATTAGTTAGCTGCCGTTTTACAGGCTCCTATCTCCTCCGGCGCCGTTTAATATTTACGATTAAGAGGCAACATATTTGTTTTTAGATGTTTCTAAGAGCTAGAAGCAGCTCTCTCTGTCAGCGCCATTTTTCAGCCTAGTGTGATAATGTAAAGTAACCTCTTCCACCTGACTAAATCAAATCAAATGTATTTATAAAGCCCTTCTTACATCAGCTGATAGCTCAAAGTGCTGTACAGAAACCCAGCCTAAAACCCCAAACAGCAAGCAATGCAGGTGTAGACACACTGGCACTGGGACTAAATCTGATTAAGAGGCAACATGCTTGTTTTTAGATGAACAGGAATCCTTGACCAGATCAAGGCTTCGTCCCAAATGGCACCCTAAAGTAGTGCACTATATATAGTGAATAGGGTTCCATTTGGGCCACGTATAAACAGTCGACTGACCTCATCCTACTCCCCGGCCCCGGGCTCAATTGCTACTGCATATACACAGAGTATACCAGACATTAGGAACACCTTCCTGATATTGAGCCATAATTCATCATGGACTCTACAAGGTATCAAAAGCATTCCACAGGGATACTGGCCCACGGTTGTGTCAAGTTGGCCGGATGTCCTTTGAGTGGTGGGCCATTCTTGATACACACGGGAAACTGTTGATGATGAAAAAAAACCTGGCCCCTACTACCATATCCCATTTAAAAGATATGCAATGGCATATCAATACAGAGCAACATACGGCAAGAAGTTCCAACATGATCAGAAATCTATATAACCCGTCTGTAGTTCTCTGAAAAAAAAATCACTGCCCATCATTTATTGCATTAGTCATCGCAGGGATCCTGCTACAAAACGTTACAGAGAAGCAATTTCGCTCATCACTAAAAAACAGTCAATAGACATGAAATCATGAAATTACACACCAAAACTATGTAGTTACGCCACTAACCTTAACACAATCCAAGTGTTAAGTGGCGGCGTTGTCCTTGAATGCGAGTTTACAGGTCTACAACAGCTGCATTGTGTATAATTCAGACTCTGGATAATTAAATCTGAGTCAGGCTCCTGTCCTCACACAGCAGGGTGTGTTTATATGTAGTCTTATCACAGTGCCATCCATTTTGTCACCAAAGCCCCATATACTACCCACCACTGTGACCTGTACACTCTCGTTGGCTGGCCATTCGCTTCATATTTGTCGCCAAACCCACTGGCTCCAGGTCATCTATAAGTCTTTGCTAGGTAAAGCCCAGCCTTATCTCAACTCACTGTTCACCATAGCAGCTTCCCACCCGTAGCACGCGCTCCAGCAGGTATATTTCACTGGTCACCCTTAAAGCCAATTCCTCCATTGGCCACCTTTCCTTACAGTTCTCTGCTGCCAATGACTGGAACGAATTGCAAAAATCCCTGAAGCTGGAGACTCATATCTCCCTCACTAACTTAAGGCACCAGCTGTCAGAGCAGCTCACAGATCACTGCACCTGTACATAGCCCATCTGACACTACAACCCATCTAACCCTACCCGTAACCTAACCGTAACCTTGGTGAGTATGTAGTATGACAATCCAACCCATCTAACCTAACCCTAACCTTGGTGAGTATGTAGTATGACACTCCAACCCATCTAACCTAACCCTAACCTTGGTGAGTATGTAGTATGACACTCCAACCCATCTAACCTAAACAACCTTGGTGAGTATGTAGTATGACACTCCAAACCATCTAACCTAACCCTAACTTAACCCTAACCTTGGTGAGTATGTAGTATGACACTACAACCCATCTAACCTAGCCGTAACCTAACCCTAACCTTGGTGAGTATGTAGTGACACTCCAACCCATCTAACCTAACCGTAACCTTGGTGAGTATGTAGTATGACACTCCAACCCATCTAACCTAACCCTGACCTTGGTGAGTATGTAGTATGACACTCCAACCCATCTAACCCTAACCTTGGTGAGTATGTAGTATGACACTCCAACCCATCTAACCTAACCCTGACCTTGGTGAGTATGTAGTATGACACTACAACCCATCTAACCTAACCGTAACCTTGGTGAGGATGTAGTATGACACTACAACCCATCTAACCTAACCCTAACCTTGGTGAGGATGTAGTATGACCCATCTAACCTAAACCACACCGCTTTATGCTACTCTCCTCTTACAATACCTAAGCCAATACCTAACCCTAAGCCAATACCTAACCCTAAGCCAATACCTAACCCTAAACCAATACCTTACCCTAAACCAATACCTTACCCTAAACCAATACCTTACCCTAAACCAATACCTTACCCTAAACCAATACCTTACCCTAAGCCAATACATTAGCCAATACATTACCCAACACATTACCTAACCTCTTATCGTTTGAAAACAGCCTGTGGCATCGATATGAGTCAGTTAAATGTCATCGTTCTTCCATTTAAAGAGTACTGTGGGGTCTCCTTAAAGACCAAAGCAAGATAGCTAGCACGCACTGGCATGCTGGGGCATGCTGGCCCTGGCTTGGTCGAGAATTAAAATGACTTCAGTATCTGTGTACCAAACTCTCTACCCCTTGGCCCTAACCATTTGATGTTTGTATATCTGAAGGGTCTAGAATCTCTGGGTAGATGGATAGTTCTTTCAGAAAGTATTCATACCCCTTGACTTATTCCACATTTTGTTGTGTTAGACAGATTTCAAAAAGGACTAAATATATATATTTTTTTATCTCACCAATCTACACACAATACCCCATAATGACAAAGTGAAAACATGTTGGCAGAAATTTTAGCAAATGTGTTGGAAATTAAATACAGAAATACCATTTACATAACCATTCACACCTACTTAAAAGAAGCACCTTTGCCAGCGATTACAGCTGAGAGTCTTTCTGGGTAAGTCTCTAAGAGCTTTCCACACCTAAATTGTGCAACATTTGCCCATTATTTTAGAAGCTACACATCAACCTGTTAACTACAGCTGTGTTTCAGTAGCTACACATCATCCTGTTAACAGCTGTGTTTTAGTAGCTACACATCATCCTGTTAACTACAGCTGTGTTTCAGTAGCTACACATCATCCTGTTAACAGCTGTGTTTCAGTAGCTACACATCATCCTGTTAACTACAGCTGTGTTTCAGTAGCTACACATCATCCTGTTAACAGCTGTGTTTCAGTAGCTACACATCATCCTGTTAACTACAGCTGTGTTTCAGTAGCTACACATCATCCTGTTAACAGCTGTGTTTCAGTAGCTACACATCATCCTGTTAACTACAGCTGTGTTTCAGTAGCTACACATCAACCTGTTAACAGCTGTGTTTCAGTAGCTACACATCAACCTGTTAACAGCTGTGTTTCAGTAGCTACACATCAACCTGTTAACAACAGCTGTGTTTCAGTAGCTACACATCATCCTGTTAACTACAGCTGTGTTTCAGTAGCTACACATCAACCTGTTAACAGCTGTGTTTCAGTAGCTACACATCAACAGCTGTGTTTCAGTAGTTACACATCATCCTGTCAACAGCTGTGTTTCAGTAGCTACACATCATCCTGTTAACAGCTGTGTTTCAGTAGCTACACATCAACAGCTGTGTTTCAGTAGCTACACATCAACAGCTGTGTTTCAGTAGCTACACATCAACCTGTTAACAGCTGTGTTTCAGTAGCTACACATCAACCTGTCAACAGCTGTGTTTCAGTAGCTACACATCATCCTGTTAACTACAGCTGTGTTTCAGTAGCTACACATCAACCTGTTAACAGCTGTGTTTCAGTAGCTACACATCAACCTGTCAACAGCTGTGTTTCATTAGCTACACATCAACCTGTCAACAGCTGTGTTTCATTAGCTACACGTCAACAGCTGTGTTTCAGTAGCTACACATCATCCTGTTAACAACAGCTGTGTTTCAGTAGCTACACATCAACAGCTGTGTTTCAGTAGCTACACATCAACAGCTGTGTTTCAGTAGCTACACATCATCCTGTTAACAGCTGTGTTTCAGTAGCTACACATCAACAGCTGTGTTTCAGTAGCTACACATCAACAGCTGTGTTTCAGTAGCTACACATCAACAGCTGTGTTTCAGTAGCTACACATCATCCTGTCAACAGCTGTGTTTCAGTAGCTACACATCAACCTGTTAACAGCTGTGTTTCAGTAGCTACACATCAACAGCTGTGTTTCAGTAGCAACACGTCATCCTGTCAACAGCTGTGTTTCAGTAGCTACACATCAACAGCTGTGTTTCAGTAGCTACACATCAACCTGTCAACAGCTGTGTTTCAGTAGCTACACATCAACCTGTTAACAGCTGTGTTTCAGTAGCTACACATCAACCTGTTAACTACAGCTGTGTTTCAGTAGCTACACATCATCCTGTTAACAGCTGTGTTTCAGTAGTCACACATCCTGTTAACTACTGCTGTGTTTCAGTAGCTACACATCAACAGCTGTGTTTCAGTAGCTACACATCAACCTGTTAACTACAGCTGTGTTTCAGTAGCTACACATCAACAGCTGTGTTTCAGTAGCTACACATCAACCTGTCAACAGCTGTGTTTCATTAGCTACACGTCAACAGCTGTGTTTCAGTAGCTACACATCAACAGCTGTGTTTCAGTAGCTACACATCATCCTGTCAACAGCTGTGTTTCAGTAGCTACACATCAACCTGTCAACAGCTGTGTTTCAGTAGCTACACAACAGCTGTGTTTCAGTAGCTACACATCAACCTGTCAACAGCTGTGTTTCAGTAGCTACACATCAACAGCTGTGTTTCAGTAGCTACACATCAACCTGTTAACTACAGCTGTGTTTCAGTAGCTACACATCAACCTGTTAACTACAGCTGTGTTTCAGTAGCTACACATCATCCTGTCAACAGCTGTGTTTCAGTAGCTACACATCATCCTGTCAACAGCTGTGTTTCAGTAGCTACACATCAACCTGTCAACAGCTGTGTTTCAGTAGCTACACATCAACAGCTGTGTTTCAGTAGCTACACATCAACCTGTTAACAGCTGTGTTTCAGTAGCTACACATCAACCTGTCAACAGCTGTGTTTCAGTAGCTACACATCAACCTGTCAACAGCTGTGTTTCAGTAGCTACACATCATCCTGTCAACAGCTGTGTTTCAGTAGCTACACATCAACCTGTCAACAGCTGTGTTTCAGTAGCTACACATCAACCTGTCAACAGCTGTGTTTCAGTAGCTACACATCAACCTGTCAACAGCTGTGTTTCAGTAGCTACACATCATCCTGTCAACAGCTGTGTTTCAGTAGCTACACATCAACCTGTCAACAGCTGTGTTTCAGTAGCTACACATCAACAGCTGTGTTTCAGTAGCTACACATCATCCTGTCAACAGCTGTGTTTCAGTAGCTACACATCAACCTGTTAACAGCTGTGTTTCAGTAGCTACACATCAACAGCTGTGTTTCAGTAGCTACACATCAACCTGTTAACAGCTGTGTTTCAGTAGCTACACATCAACAGCTGTGTTTCAGTAGCTACACATCAACCTGTTAACAGCTGTGTTTCAGTAGCTACACGTCAACAGCTGTGTTTCAGTAGCAACACGTCAACAGCTGTGTTTCAGTAGCAACACGTCAACAGCTGTGTTTCAGTAGCAACACGTCAACAGCTGTGTTTCAGTAGCAACACGTCAACAGCTGTGTTTCAGTAGCAACACGTCAACAGCTGTGTTTCAGTAGCAACACATCAACAGCTGTGTTTCAGTAGCAACACGTCAACAGCTGTGTTTCAGTAGCAACACGTCAACAGCTGTGTTTCAGTAGCAACACATCAACCTGTTAACAGCTGTGTTTCAGTAGCTACACGTCAACAGCTGTGTTTCAGTAGCAACACGTCAACAGCTGTGTTTCAGTAGCAACACGTCAACAGCTGTGTTTCAGTAGCAACACGTCAACAGCTGTGTTTCAGTAGCAACACGTCAACAGCTGTGTTTCAGTAGCAACACGTCAACAGCTGTGTTTCAGTAGCAACACATCAACAGCTGTGTTTCAGTAGCTACACATCAACCTGTTAACAGCTGTGTTTCAGTAGCTACACATCAACAGCTGTGTTTCAGTAGCAACACGTCAACAGCTGTGTTTCAGTAGCAACACATCAACAGCTGTGTTTCAGTAGCAACACATCAACCTGTTAACAGCTGTGTTTCAGTAGCTACACGTCAACAGCTGTGTTTCAGTAGCAACACGTCAACAGCTGTGTTTCAGTAGCAACACATCAACAGCTGTGTTTCAGTAGCAACACGTCAACAGCTGTGTTTCAGTAGCAACACGTCAACAGCTGTGTTTCAGTAGCAACACGTCAACAGCTGTGTTTCAGTAGCAACACGTCAACAGCTGTGTTTCAGTAGCAACACGTCAACAGCTGTGTTTCAGTAGCAACACGTCAACAGCTGTGTTTCAGTAGCAACACGTCAACAGCTGTGTTTCAGTAGCAACACGTCAACAGCTGTGTTTCAGTAGCAACACGTCAACAGCTGTGTTTCAGTAGCAACACGTCAACAGCTGTGTTTCAGTAGCAACACATCAACCTGTTAACAGCTGTGTTTCAGTAGCAACACGTCAACAGCTGTGTTTCAGTAGCAACACATCAACAGCTGTGTTTCAGTAGCAACACGTCAACAGCTGTGTTTCAGTAGCTACACATCAACCTGTTAACAGCTGTGTTTCAGTAGCTACACATCAACCTGTTAACTACAGCTGTGTTTCAGTAGCAACACGTCAACAGCTGTGTTTCAGTAGCAACACATCAACAGCTGTGTTTCAGTAGCAACACGTCAACAGCTGTGTTTCAGTAGCTACACATCAACCTGTTAACAGCTGTGTTTCAGTAGCTACACATCAACCTGTTAACAGCTGTGTTTCAGTAGCAACACATCAACAGCTGTGTTTCAGTAGCAACACGTCAACAGCTGTGTTTCAGTAGCAACACGTCAACAGCTGTGTTTCAGTAGCAACACGTCAACAGCTGTGTTTCAGTAGCAACACGTCAACAGCTGTGTTTCAGTAGCAACACGTCAACAGCTGTGTTTCAGTAGCAACACATCAACAGCTGTGTTTCAGTAGCAACACATCAACCTGTTAACAGCTGTGTTTTAGTAGGCACATGAAATAATAGTATCTGCTAATTTACATGCAGTACCTTTAAACAATAAAGGCACCCTAAGTCTTTACATTAGATAATTAAGCAATAACACACGAGGGGGTGTGGTATATGACCAATATACCATGGCTAACAAACCCCAGAGGTGCCTTATTGCTATTATAAACTGGTTACCAACGTAAGTAGAGGAGTAAAAATAAATGGTTTGTCATACCCATAGTATACGGTCTGATATACCACGTCTGTCAGCCAATCACCATTCAGGGCTCGAACCACCCAGTTTATAATACGTAATAACATAGCTATCATTAAAGTGGGGCGGCAGGTAGCCCAGTGTGTTGGGCCAGTAACCGAAAGGTTGCTGGGTCGAATCCCCGAGCTGACAACGTAGCAATCTGTCATTCTGCCCCTGAACAAGGCACTGTTCCCCGGTAGGCCATCATTGTAAATAAGAACTTGTTCTTAACTGACTTGCCTGGTTAAATAAAGAAGTGACATTGTTGGTTGTTTATGGTTAACTTGTGGCCAAGAAGTATAGGTTGCTTAGCTCTCGAAAACCCTTCATCTCTGTAAGTATTTTCAGCAGCTACATTGGCACATGGTTGGCTCCATGTGCAACTACAATTCCAACCCTTTGTTTTAACGTTTAGAAAAATCCATAATCATTGCTTTCAAACCGGTTTTCGAAACATATGAAAAGGGGCATAATCAACCTATCAGCAAAAAAAAAAAAAAAGAATCTTTCAAATATATATTTTTAAACTTACTGTAGGAGTTTTACACAGATCCATATGACGTGTGCCTCCAGTTGAACTACACTTTCTCCCCAGGTAGCTTACACACAGGTGTTTGGAGAACGCTGGACTGGGGAGGAAGTGTAAGTTCTTCCACCGGAGGAACACCGCGTATGGATCGGCTGTTAGCTAGGTCTTCTGTCAAACACACGCCGTAACATGGAGGTAAAGCCATGAACAAACACTAAATCCTAGTGTGTAGTCATTTTACCTGTTTGATTATATGAAAGATACTGTTCCTTATGTTTACCAAAATGTACAGCAAGAATGTGTTTTAAATGTTCAAAACGAGCTTCGGGGATCTTAAGAAAAATCCCCCTTGACCAGAAGACACTAACTAGTTAGTCAATAGGCGATAAAGCGGTTAGCATCTATGAATGGGTTACTGTACTATCAGCACTCGCTTCTGCGGTGCCAGTAGCTTAAGACTAAATGCAATTCAAAATACACTTTGGCAGACTGCACAGAGGTTAAGGTCAATCATGTGTAGGCTACAATATTGTGAAATAGTGACAACCGTGCGTGCTAATGTTTACAAGTAGCGGTTTTGGACAAAGGATAGTAGCTTTACGTAGCAGCAGAGTGTTGGGGGTGGTCGCGCCGAGGGGAGCAGCTACTTCTACACAGCGTGTTGTTGCAATCATATCGTCATAGACCCGTTGCGTTTATGACGGCTAAAAGCCAGCGGTAACGATTGTTTAAAAAAAAAGATATATGTTAACTGACACCCGAAACTAAATGTCCACCACCAGCCAGACACCAGACAAATGAGTTACCGCTATTTCCCGTCAGTTAGCTTACTTGCTAATGTTGTTTGTATGTCTTAGCCAACCAATGAGCGGAACGCAATTAAAGTAGACGATCATTATAATGGTCCGTTTTAGAATCAAGATGAGTTCCAGAACTCCGTGAATATTCTACATCACTGAACCCAGTAGAACCCAACACAATGACCGGAGTGTCTACCATCAGAGCTAAGATGACATGGAAAACAAATTGACCGCATTAGCTACTTATACTATTATACTCACCGGTGGAATTCCCATCTTCACGCGTAGTGCCATGAAATCCTTCCGTTTGTACCGGTCATTCTCTCTCTCACACATACACACAGGTCCAATAACAAATCACCTTTCAGTTCTATTTTACAAGTCTCCCCGGGTAGGTAAACACACCACAAACAGTTCAGTTGTCGCCAGACTTGGAACAGCTGAAGTCGGAAAGTAATAGTTGTACGACAGCACTCAGGAATCACTCTGTCGCCTCACTACTATTCCGCTAGCAGCACTTACAATGACGTCGCTTTCCAATGACAATGAAGGAACCGTAAAAAAATAAAAGCCCACATTTCAACACGTTGCAAGGTGAATAACTAAATCAAAATATACCATTTTATATCAGTGTCGATTTTATTGTGTTTATAAGCAAATGTAAGAAGGAATTTGGGGTTCTTTGGCTGTCCCTATAAGATAACCGTTTGTTCTTCCAGGTAGAACCCTTTTCCTTACATGGATCCCAAAAGGGTTCTACCTGAAACCCCCCAAAAGTTTGACCTGGAACCACAGCCTACAGTAGCAGCCAATGTGTGGTTTTCAATGTAGGCATACATTCCATAAGACTTATGGGGGGAAAACACACAGGGCTTGACATTAACCTGTTTATCCACTTGTCCATCAGACAAGGAGGTGGCTGAAAATGGTTTTGTTTGATGCAAGAAAACACTTTACAAAATAAAAATGCATTATTATTCCCATACCATTATTACGGAGAAAAATACAAATTACGCTACCCTCCGCCTATTGGCTATTTAGTTGATTCAAGCCGGTCTCAAAATAAAACACTGCCCCTTTAAGACAAAAAAAAAAGATATTTACCTGACTGGTCTTTCGAAGATGTTTAGAAATGTACGTTTTGTGCTCTTGTAGGAAGCAATCACTCCCTCATTGCTGACTACAAATTATATATATATATAACTGGGCTAATAACTTGCTAACTAGCAAAGGATATGAACAAACTGTTCACCCGTGGCTACACGCAGCTGTCTCTTTGATCTCAAAACAAGCTCAATTACTCACGACCACGTAAACACAGTCCAGTTCAAAGTAAATGGCACAGATCCATATATGGCAATGGTCTATTTGCATATAGGCCCTACTGAAGCTCTGATTGGTTATGCCTAGTAAGGGCTAGTTGTGTGTCAATGCAATAGAATTCTACTCCAATGTGTTCTGCCTACAACACAATCTCAAACACTTGAAGTCGGGAAGTTTACATACACTTAGGTCGGAGGCATTAAAACTCGTTTTTCGACCACTCCACACATTTCTTGTTAACAAACTATAGTTTTGGCAAGTCGGTTAGGACATCTACTTTGTGCATGACACAAGTCATTTTTCCAACAATTGTTTACAGACAGATTATATCACTTATAATTCACTGTATCACAATTCCAGTGAGTCAGAAGTTTACATACACTAAGTTGACTGTGCCTTTAAACAGCTTGGAAAATTCCAGAAAATGGTGTCATGGCTTTAGAAGCTTCTGATAGGCTAATTGACATAATTTGAGTCAATTGGAGGTGTACCTGTGGATGTATTTCAAGGCCTAACTTCAAACTCAATGCCCCTTTGCTTGACATCATGGGAAAATCAAAAGAAATCAGCCAAGACCTCAGAAAAAAATTGTAGACCTCCACAAGTCTGGTTCATCCTTGGGGGCAATTTCCAAACGCCTGAAAGTACCACGTTCATCTGTACAAACAATAGTACGCAAGTATAAACACCATGGGACCATGCAGCCGTCATATCGCTCAGGAAGGAGACGCGTTCTGTCTCCTAGAGATTAACGTACTTTGGTGTCAAAGTGCAAATCAATCCCAGAACAACAACAAAGGACCCTGTGAAGATGCTGGCAGTCCCGGGGCTAAAGCAGCTGTTTGGCAGTCCCGGGGCTAAAGCAGCTGTTTGGCAGTCCCGGGGCTAAAGCAGCTGTTTGGCAGTCCCGGGGCTAAAGCAGCTGTTTGGCAGTCCCGGGGCTAAAGCAGCTGTTTGGCAGTCCCGGGGCTAAAGCAGCATGAGCGCAGTTTAGAGGGAACATTGCCTGGAACCAAAAAGGGTTCTTCTATGGGGACAGCCATAAAACCCTTTTTTTTCCCAAAGAGTGTAGCATCTCTACTAACCAAATTATGTTCTGAATGGCTGGTTATTACTCAGCATTTCTAAGACATATGAATGGAATCCTGCATGTTATATTCATTCCAATAGGATAAATTAATTGACTGCTGTTTGTGTTGAAAATCAGTTTGTAAAACTGAGGTGAAAAAGAGGACTGGAGTGAGACTTAATTTTTTTGTTGCTTTCCCTGTTTATTTCCAGTGTGTAATAAAATACAATTCCATACTAGACTTCCATGTACTCTTGCCTTGCCCTAATGGAGGGGCCAAGTAGCAATTATTCGTAGGTTTTTTGAGAGTTGAGTGTGGATAGTGTTGCTGGGTATTTAGACCTCAATCCCCCATTAAATAACACTACATAGATTTAACAGACCTTACTGAGTACTCTCAACAACAGTTTTTTCTCAACAAGCCAATATGTAATTAATATGCAGTGTATTGCATTGAAGTGAATGGAGGGGCTGTCACTAAATTAAACCCGTTTCCCTGCACAATAGACCAATTTAAGTTCTGTAGACTATTGAGTAATTACAATATTAAAATAAAAAGTACGTAAAATTATCATCTTTCTAGGGGGACTCTTATTTAAAAAATAAAATAGAAGCGATCGTGCTGCCCTCCGTTCAGAACGTTTTCTCACCACCAAATATGGTAGTGAGAGGAAGTCAATTCGCGGATAGTGGGCGAGGATGGAACTAGGTGAAACCGGGCAGACGTTCTGCAAATTTTCTCATCGATGAAACATCTGATATCAATAAAAAGAAAAAATCCCAAAACTAGAAACTGTTACGAAAACAGCGCACTAAGTTTTATAGACTTAAAAAAAAATTGCGTTGTTTAGGAGTGCAAAGTCGAATTGATTTGTGCACACACGCACCTCAAATAGGAAGCGTTCCCTAAAGGAATATGCAAATACATGCAACAACGCACCAATAGGATCACGCTAGATCGTGATTGGCTTTGCCTACTTCCTTGCTTTTTCAGCCCACTATGCTTCATTTGCTCCCACGGTAAACGAAACAGATGAACTATCTTGGATTAGTTATATATTTCTTTATACCGTAGACTGTTAAAAAAAACACGTATACACCAACATCACATGCGCACTAGCACTAATATTTTAATGGCCGATTTTAAAGGCGAGACTAACTAATCTACAAGTCACCTTGAATCGTTAATAACTACTCAATATTATTTGTAGATCAGTCAGCCGAACACAATTTACCCATGGTACCTCACAGTTTTCATGTACGAGAACGCAGCCAATATCTTTGCCTGTGAGTGATAACAAAATGGCCTAAGCGACAATTATTTGAATAATTCAATGGATGTTTTGTGCACAAAGGTGACGACTAAAGCGTTTTACTAGGAATTTTCTTATCTGATTTTCAATGTGGCCGTGTATGGAAATTGTCTTTCTGGGTTGGGTGTCAGCAAAATTATAGGAGCAGTCGAAACAGTGCCTCTAGAGAGGAACATTGGCCAATTGGTTATTTTGGTTTAATTCAAACCATTGTGTACTTATTGCTACGGTGTCTCATGATGGATATTGCTGCTTTTTTTCTCATAAAAATAAAAAAAACTGTGTGCAGACCACAGGCGGCTGGTGGCACCTAAAGTGGGGAGGATGTGCGTCTAGTAATGTCTGGAATGGTATCAAGCACATCATACGCATGGTTCAAATGTGTTTGATACCGTTCCATTCACTCCCTTCCAGCCATCCTCCCCTTACCAGCCTCCTGTGATGCGGACACCTTTACAATTAGCTCCACCGTTCAGCGAAAAATAGCATTAATTTAATAACCTTGTAAGATGCCTTTTCCAGGCACAAGCAGAGTCGGGATACACATCACCCCTATATCATATAGTAAAACTAAGTGCATTGTCTTCAACCGATTGCTGCCCGCACCCTCCCGCTCGACTAGCATCACAACTCTGGACGGTTCTGAACTAGAATATGTGGACAACTACAAATATCTAGGTGTCTGGTTAGACCGTAAATTCTCCTTCGACTCACATTAAGCATCTCCAATCCAAAATTAAATCTATAATTGGCTTCCTATTTCACAACAAAGCCTCCTTCACTCATGCTGCCAAACATACGCTCGTAAAACTGACCATCCTACCGATCCTTGACTTCGGTGATGTCATTTACAAAATAGCCTCCAACACTCTACTCAACAAACTGGATGCAGTCTATCACAGTGCCATCCGTTTTGTCACCAAAGCCCCACACCCACTACCCACCACTGCAACCTGTACGCTCTCGTTGGCTGGCCCTCACTACATATCCGTCGCCAAACCCACTGGCTCCAGGTCATCTATAAGTCTTTGTTAGGTAAAGCCCCGCCTTAGCTCACTGGTCACCATAGCAACACCCACCCGTAGCACACGCTCCAGCAGGTATATCTCACTGGTCATTCCCAAAGCCAACACTTACTTCGGCCGCCTTTCCTTCCAGTTCTCTGCTGCCAATGACTGGAACGAATTGCAAAAATCTCTGAAGCTTGGAGTCTTATATCTCCCTCACTAACTTTAAGCATCAGCTGTCAGAGCAGTTTACCGATCACTGTACCTGTACACAGCCAATCTGTAAATAGCCCACACAACTACCTCATCCCCTTATTATTTACCCTCTTGCTCTTTTGCACCCCAGTATCTCTACTTGCACATCCTCATCTGCACATCTATCACTCCAGTATTAATGCTAAATTGTAATTATTTTCGCCTCTATGGCCTATTTATTGCCTACCTCCCTACTCTTCTACATTTGCACACACTGTACATAGATTTTTATATTTTACTTTTCTTTTGTGTTATTGACTGTATGTTTGTTTATGTGTAACTCTCTGTGTGTTGTTTCTGTCACACTGCTTTGCTTTATCTTGTCCAGGTCACAGTTGTAAATGAGAACTTGTTCTCAACTGGCCCTACCTGGTTAAATAAAAAAATAATTTCTGACTTGTCCGAGTCAGAAATCACACCATAGTCCCTATATAGTGCCCTATATACCGCTGGTCAAAAGTAGTGCACTGTATACCGCTGGTCTAAAGTAGTGTACTATATAGGGACTATGGTGCCTTTTGGGACTTCACCATCGTCATGACAATGAAACGTCACCGATAGCCAATGTTAAAGCCCTTTTAAAATATATTGCTATGTAACCATGCAGTGATATGATCAATCCTGTGGGACCTTGGGGAAAAATATCCTATATATTTATACATGGTCTGTGACTGAAAACAGACCCCTATTCCCAATGTAGTACAAGCCCCACATTGAGGCTCTAGTCTGGACTTTTAACTTTTTTTTTAAATTTTATTAAAAATATAATTTTAAAGGAATCACTCCGCCATTTCCCGGTTGCTTAAATTCTAATAGTTCCCTTATTTTCAGTTTGTGACAAAAACAAGAAATGTGTAGTGTAGAGAATCATTGAACCATCTCTTTTTTCAATAACCAAAAATATTGTATTTTCAGCTGTTTGAAGCTGCTGTACAAAACCCAAAGTAAAAGACGCAAAAACTAAACTTAACGAAGAGCATAGAAATATCGCACATAAACTCAGCAAATAAATAAGCCGCCTCTCACTGTCAACTGCGTTTATTTTCAGAAAACTTAACATGTGTAAATATTTGTATGAACATAATATTCAACAACTGAGACGTAAACTGAACAAGTTCCACAGACATGTGACTAACAGAAATGGACTAATGTGTCCCTGAATAAAGGGGGGGGGGGGTCAAAATCAAAAGTAAGTCAGTATCTGGTGTGGCCACCAGCTGCATTAAGTACTGCAGTGCATCTCCTCATGGACTGCACCAGATTTGCCAGTTCTTGCTGTGAGATGTTACTCCACTCTTCCACCAAGGCACCTGCAAGTTCCCGGACATTTCTGGGGGGGATGGCCCAATCCCTCACCCTCCAATCCAACGGGTCCCAGATGTGCTCAATGGGATTGACATCCGGGCACTTCGCTGGCCATGGCAGAACACTGACATTCCTGTCTTACAGGAAATCACACACAGAACGAGCAGTATGCCTGGTGGCATTGTCATGCTGGAGGGTCATGTCAGGATGAGCCTGCAGGAAGGGTACCACATGAGGGAGGAGGATGTCTTCCCTGTAACGCACAGCGTTGAGATTACCTGCAATGACAACAAGCTCAGTCCGATGACGCTGTGACACACCGCCCCAGACCATGACGGACCCCCCACCTCGATCCCGCTTCAGAGTACAGGCCTCGGTGTAATGTTCATTCCTTTGACGATAATTGCAAATCCGACCATCACCCCTGGTGAGACAAAACCGCAACTCGTCAGTGAAGAGCACTTTTTGCCAGTCCTGTCTGGTCCAGCGAAGGTGGGTTTGTGCCCATAGGCGACGTTGTTGCCGGTGATGTCTGGTGAGGACCTGCCTTACAACAGACCTAGAAGCCCAGTCCAGCCTCTCTCAGCCTATTGCGGACAGTCTGAGCAATGATGGAGGGATTGTGCGTACCTGGTGTAACTCGGGCAGTTGTTGTTGCCATCCTGTACCTGTCCCGCAGGTGTGATGTTCAGATGTACCGATCCTGTGCAGGTGTTGTTACACGTGGTCTGCCACTGCGAGGATGATCAGCTGTCCATCCTGTCTCTCTGTAAGCTCTGTCTTAGGCGTCTCACAGTACGGACATAGCAATTTATTGCCCTGGCCACATCTGCAGTCCTCATGCCTCCTTGCAGCATGCCTATGGCACTTTCACGCAGATGAGCAGGGACCCTGGGCATCTTTCTTTTCAGAGTCAGTAGAAAGGCCTCTTTAGTGTCCTAAGTTTTCATAACTGTGACCTTAATTGCCTACCGTCTGTAAGCTGTTAGTGTCTTAACGACCATTCCACAGGTGTATGTTCATTAATTGTTTATGGTTCATTGAACAAGCATGGGAAACAGTGTTTAAACCCTTTACAATGAAGATATTTGGATTTTTACAAATTATCTTTGAAAGACAGGGTCTTGGATAAAGGGACATTTCTTTTGCTGCCAAGTTCAGAACAGATCTACTGCTTCTCAGACTGGCTTGCTATGAGAATGACAGATCTATAACACACATTTATGTGAATTTGGTCAGGGTCACCCAAAAATGGACATATTACCTCTTTAAGCAAGACCACAGAAACATGCAGATCACAAATGGCACCCTATTCCCACCCTACGGTGGACCAGGGCCCTACAGGTCACTATATAGGGAATAGGGTTCCATTTCAGACAAACACACAGTAGCTGAACCATTCAATGTTACCTTAAACAAGCAGATCCCACACCTAATAAAAAAACAGCTAACAAACTATTCATGATCACAGATTTATTGGGTTTTTAATAAACAGGAGAAAAATTGTATAAGACTAGTTATGTCTGGCAGGGCCGGGACCTGTTGACATCCTACAGTAAGGCCCACCTAGACATGTCTGGCAGGGACCATGTTGACATCCTACAGTAAGACCCACCTAGACATGTCTGGCAGGGACCATGTTGACATCCTACAGTAAGGCCCACCTAGACATGTCTGGCAGGGACCTGTTGACATCCTACAGTAAGGCCCACCTAGACATGTCTGGCAGGGACCTGTTGACATCCTACAGTAAGGCCCACCTAGACATGTCTGGCAGGGACCTGTTGACATCCTACAGTAAGGCCCACCTAGACATGTCTGGCAGGGACCTGTTGACATCCTACAGTAAGGCCCACCTAGACATGTCTGGCAGGGACCATGTTGACATCCTACAGTAAGACCCACCTAGACATATCTGATAGATGTACTGATCGTAAATGGGCCCCCATTGCTCTAATCAAAACGTAGTGCCCTAGACAGGGGATGTAGACATGAATAGGACCGCCCTGTTAAAATACGAAACATGGATTGCTGTGTTACAGTTGGTGGTGGTTGGTATACTGGCTCCGTACCAAAATGGTCAACTATTCCCAAATACATTGTACACTACTTTTGACTCAAATCCCTTCGGGGTCAAAAGCAGTGATGAGGAAGCCATTTGGGACAACACCAGGTTGATTTGTCTTGAGGATAAAACACTGGACGATGTTGTTCCTTCAACAACAGTTGTGCCGTGTCAGAGAGAGGTCTGGGGGTGTATTGAGGCCATGTGAGAGAGAGAGGTCTGGGGGTATATTGAGGCCATGTGAGAGAGAGAGGTCTGGGGGTGTATTGAGGCCATGTGAGGGAGAGAGGTCTGGGGGTGTATTGAGGCCATGTGAGAGAGAGAGGTCTGGGGGTGTATTGAGGCCATGTGAGAGAGAGAGGTCTGGGGGTGTATTGAGGCCATGTGAGAGAGAGAGGTCTGGGGGTGTATTGAGGCCATGTGAGAGAGAGAGGTCTGGGGGTGTATTGAGGCCATGTGAGAGAGAGAGGTCTGGGGGTGTATTGAGGCCATGTGAGAGAGAGAGGTCTGGGGGTGTATTGAGGCCATGTGAGAGAGAGAGGTCTGGGGGTGTATTGAGGCCATGTGAGAGAGAGAGGGGGGAGGTCTGGGGTGTATTGCGGCCATGTGAGAGAGAGGGGAGGTCTGGGGTGTATTGCGGCCATGTGAGAGAGAGAGGGGAGGTATGGGGTGTATTCAGGCCATGTGAGAGAGAGAGGGGAGGTATGGGGTGTATTCAGGCCATGTGAGAGAGAGAGAGGGGGGAGGTATGGGGTGTATTGAGGCCATGTGAGAGAGGGGGGGAGGTATGGGGTGTATTGAGGCCATGTGAGAGAGAGAGAGAGAGAGAGAGAGAGAATAGGAATGGTGACTGCTCTGACACTCATCTGTTCTACATGATAGATTCTATAGAAGTCATGCTACATCTTTCTGAACAGATCCCACTTTGAGTCCACATGATAGAGAGGTGTGTACTGGGTAGTAGATAGGTTATTGGGGGTACCCAGTGGGTTCTGAATAGATGGTACTGAGGAAGGGTAGAGTGTACTGGGTAGAGGGTAGTAGGGGCCTGGAGTTGGATTCATTAGTTGGCTTCATTCTTTGACGCTTCATCAAAGTTTTCTACGAGATCTGTGGAGAGAGAGAGTTACATGTAAATCTTCAGGAAAGTACCATCAAGTCATTTAGCACAGGCTCTAATCCAACACTACTTACAGTATGGAGACCAACATACTGCACCTCTACCAGTGTCATATCACCCCAGAGAGAGAGAACGATGCCCCTTTTGTCTCCCCAATTTCGTGGTATCCAATTGGTAGTTACAGTCTTGTCTCATCGCTGCAACTCCCGTACGGACTCGGGAGCGGCGAAAGTCGACCCAACCTAGCCGCACTGCTTTTTGACACAATGCCCATCCAACCCGGAAGCCAGCCGCACCAATGTGTCGGAGGAAACACCGTACACCTAGCGACCTGGTCAGCGTGCACTGCGCCCGGCCCGCCACAGGAGTCGCTAGTGCGCGATGAGACAAGGATATCCCTACCGGCCAAACCCTCCCCTAACCCGGACGACGCGGGGCCAATTGTGCGCCGCCCCATGGTCCTCCCGGTCTGCGACAGAGCCTGGACTCGAACCCAGAATCTCTGGCGGCACAGCTGGCACTGCCATGCGGTGCCTTAGACCACTGCGCCACCCGACAGAGCCTGGACTCGAACCCAGAATCTCTGGCGGCACAGCCATGCGGTGCCTTAGACCACTGCGCCACCCGGGAGGCCTGATGCTGTCGTTTTAACAACAAAGCCATGAAACAATACCTGGAACTTCATCCTCTTCTTCAATATCTTCTGGTTTGCTGATTGACATCGCTTTGTTGTCAAGTACTGCAATCGGGGGGGGGGGGGGGGAGATAAAATTAGGAGATAAAATTAGACATTTTATTCTTGAACACGGTGTGAGGCTGTGTGACTGCCCGGGGGACGGCGTGAGGCTGTGTGACTGCCCGGGGGACGGTGTGAGGCTGTGTGACTGCCCGGGGGACGGCGTGAGGCTGTGTGACTGCCCGGGGGACGGTGTGAGGCTGTGTGACTAAAGTGCATTCTGAAAGTATTCAGAGCCCTCGACTTTTCCCACTTTTTGTTTCGTTACAGCCCAATTCTAAAATGGATGAAATCATTATTTTTACTCCTTAAGCTACACACAATATCCCATAATAACAAAGCGAAAACAGGTTTAGAAATGTTTGCAAATGTATCAAAAATAAAACTGAAATATCAGCCCCTTTCCTATGAGAATGACCCATCTCTGCAGCACTCCACCAATCAGGCCTTTATAGAGTGGCCAGACGGAAGCCACTCCTCAGTAAAAGGCACATGACAGCCAGCTTGGAGTTTGCCAAAAGGCACCTAAAGGACTCTCAGACCATGAGAAACAAGATTATCTGGTCTGATGAAACCAAGATTGAAGTCTTTGTCCTGAATGCCAAGCGTCACGTCTGGAGGAAACCTGGCACCATCCCTACGGTGAAGCATGGTGGTGGTGGCAGCATCATGTTGTGGTGATGTTTTTCAGCGACGGACTGGGAGACTAGTCAGGATCAAGGGAAAGATGAACGGAGCAAAGTACAGAGAGATCCTTGATGAAAACCTGCTCCAGAGCGCTCAGGACCTCAGACTGGGGTGAAGGTTCACCTTCCAACAGGACAATGACCCTAAGCACACAGCAAAGACAACGCAGGAGTGGCTTCGGGACAAGTCTCTGAATGTCCTTGAGTGGCCCAGCCAGAGCCCGGACTTGAACCCGATCTAACATCTCTGGAGAGACCTGAAAATAGCTGTGCAGAGACGCTCCCCATCCAACCTGACAGAGCTTGAGAGGATCTGCAGAGAAGAATGGGAGAAACTCCCCAAATACAGGTGTGCCAAGCTTGTAGTGTCATACCCAAGAAGACTCAAGGCTGTAATCGCTGCCAAAGGTGCTTCAACAAAGTACTGAGTAAAGGGTCTGAATACTTATGTAGATGTGATATTTCCATTTTTTTATTTTTTAACACATTTGCAAAAATTCATAAAAATCTGATTTTGCTTTGTCATTATGGGGTGTTCTGTGTAAATTAATGAGGGGGGAAAACAGGCTGTAACTTAACAAAATACAGAGAGAAATCAAGGGGTCTGAATACATTCCTAATGCAGTGTACACACTACACCCACCTTGGCGTGGGAACTGCTCTGCCAGTTTGCGAAGGCTGGTGAAGCTGTCTGCCCCCAGCTGGCTGAGGATGCCTGGGAGCATCTCTGTCAGCTGTTTGTTCTCTGCATGGCCTGTGATGGCAAACGTGTTGGCAGACAGAGAGGCCTGAACCTTGGGGTTGTTGAAGTGGATCACTGTGCCATCGTCCTTTATCATGTTCACCTGGGAGGGGGGGGGATAAAGACCGGGGTTTAGCAAAGCATTCTGTCCTGTATAATGTATAACATTCAGCACGACAATGTTTCGGGAACGTTCAGATAGAAATTCCTCTAATAGAGCTGACGTGGATGTTCTACATGTCAGAAAGGCATGATTTGTTCTTCTTAGCATATTTCTATGGCAACTGAACAGGGCCCAGATTGGATTGAAAAAGGTGTCAGTAACAGTTTAACTTTAGTCCGTCCCCTCGCCCCGGGCGCGAACCAGTGACCCTCTGCACACATCAACAACAGTCACCCACGAAGCATCGTTACCCATCGCTCCACAAAAGCCGCGGCCTTTGCAGAGCAAGGGGGAACCACTACTTCAAGGTCTCAGAGCGAGTGACGTCACCGACTGAAAGGCTATTAGCGCACACCACCGCTAACTAGCTAGCCATTTCACATCCATTACATCAGCAATATGACTACAATTTTTACCGTCAATTTTCACAGGACAAGCTGTCTACCTATCTAATCATTTCAGAGAACAAGCGGTTGTTGAACCCTATCCCGAGACTTTCAGATATACATTTGGTGCCAAGGCAGGGGAGAGGCCAAGTGTTGATTTAGTTGACATGTTCAGGGTGAAGATGGTCAACTCAGTTTCTCCTTTAAAAAAAAAAATGTTGATTGGAATGACTTACCTCCTCAATACCGGCGATGTTGTTCACTGCCAGTTTCTTCAAGGAACTCTGGAGTTTCTTGTCGTCGGCTGTTGCCGTTCTGTGAACCACCTTCTTCTTCCTACGAGCGGTTCCCTGAGGACAACAAACAGGTAAAGGTCAACATGTGCTTGTTTTATTCCAGTGGGACAGAGTACAAACATTTACCTGGACCTAACTGCAGATAGCACTACTGGGTGAATTGAAAAGTCAATCATATAATACTTTTAGCAACAAAAAAAAAAAAAAAGTATTTACAATCTGTAGAAACTATACGAATAGAAAAGGTTCAGAACTTTAGAAAACGTCACAACACCGTTAAAAATATAGCAAATAGAAATCCAAAATGGATGGTGTTAAGAGATCGATGGGAGGGGTTGAATGGAGCTGAAGGGTGGGACTAATAACAAGAACTCATGTAAAATAGACTGTAACCGTAAAAATGTGAAACAGCACAGTTAAAAAATATATGGCAAATAGAAATCCAAAATGGATGGACATCAGAAAGTGATCAGCGGTTGAGGAAGGACAGAACTAAAAATAGCTAAATATGTCCGTAAAATATATATAGTATCTATAAGCTGGAAGTAGAAGCCTAAGTGTTATTGTTCATTAGTTTACTCCAATTAGGGGGAAGGGTGGTAGGGTCGGTGGAAAATAATAAAATATGTATACAGGACCAGTCAAAAGGTTTGAACACCTACTTATTCAAGGGTTTTTCTTCACTTTCACTATTTTCTACATTGTAGAATAATAGTGACGACGTCACAACTATTAAATAGTGATAAATGAAGTGTAAAATCAAAATATATTTTATTTAATTTGAGATTCTGCAAATAGCCACCCTTTGCCTTGATGACAGCTTTGCACACTCTTGGCATTCTCTCAACTAGTTTCATGAGGTAGGTCACCTGGAATGCATTTCAATTGACAGGTGTTCCTTGTTTAAAGTTAATTTGTGGAATTTCTTTGCTTCTAAATGCTTTTGAGCCAATCAGTTGTGTTGTGACAAGGTAGGAGGGGTATACAGAAGATAGCCCTATTTGGTAAAAGACCAAGTCCATATTATGGCAAGAACAGTTCAAATAAGCAAAGAGAAATGAGTCCATCATTTCTTTAAGACATGAAGGTCAGTCAATGAGGAAAATGGCAAGAACTTTGAACGTTTCTTTAAGTGCAGTCGCAAAAACCATCAAGCGTTATGATGAAACTGGCTCTGAGGACCGCCAGAGGAAAGGAAGACCCAGAGTTACCTCTGCTGCAGAGGATAAGTTCATTAGAGTCACCAGCCTCAGAAATTGCAGCCCAAATAAATGCTTCACAGAGTTCAAGTAACAGACTAACCGATCGCTGCAGCTGTACATAGCCCATCTGTAAATAGCCCACCCAATCTACCTACCTCATCCCCCTCCCCATATTGTTTTAAATGTACTTTTCTGCTCTTTTGCACATCATCATCTGCTCATCTATCACTCCAGTGTTAATTTGCTAAACTGTAATTACTTTGCTACTATGGCCTATTTATTGCCTTACCTCCTCACACCATTTGCACACACTGTATACAGATGTTTCTATTGTGTTATTGACTGTACTCTTGTTTATTCCATGTGTATCTCTGTGTTGTTGTTTGTGTCGCACTGCTCTGCTTTATCTTGGCCAGGTCATAGTTGTAAATGAGAACTTCTCAGCTGGCCTACGTGGTTAAATAAAAAAATTAAATAAAGACAGACATCTCAACATCAACGGTTCAGAGGAGACTGTGTGAATCAGGCCTTCATGGTCAAATTGCTGCAAAGAAACCACTACTAAAGAACACCAATAAAAATAAGAGACTTGCTTGTGCATTGTAGTGCAGACCATGAATAGGAATGGAGGTGACCGATGAAACTACATGTTTGAATGCAACAAACAGATCAAATCTCCTGCACATTGGTTTGGACTCGGCACCCAGTATTTGGTCTTCACCCAAATATTTATTTTCTATCTCAAGCCAGTACAATGGATGTACTAGTCTAACTTAAAGTAATCAACATGTTAGTGATATGCTGAGTGCCAACAGTCGGAACAAAAAGTACATTTTAGGCCCTACCAGCCACTGTGTCAGGCAGATTACAACATTTTCCCCGGCTAAATAAAAAATTAAATCATAGGCATGCTCTGTAGTGTTCAGAAAACAATTAACGTATTACTATTAAGTAGTAATGTGGTCTATTGTATAATTTCATAGAATTTTGTGACCTGAGGCTTTTGTACCAAAATATCCCAGATGACAAATTTTCACCTGCCCCTTTAAGGGTGGGAGGTTACCATGGTAACACAAGCTGACTAATAGCCGCATCGTCTTCTCTTCTTTAGCAGTTGAAACTCAAAACATTGACTAAAACAAACAAGCTTGTGAACAAAACAAACGTAAACATCCAAGAAACACAAGGACAATGTCTCACTTCAGTAGACTTTTTGTTTCAAGTAAATTAGACCAACGTTTTGCATGTGTGCTTCTAAAAACAAATCTTTCACTCAGCTCTTCAGGTGCTCACAGCCAGGCAGTGTTTCAGCGCGAGGTGGAATAGGCTACATCGTAGGCCGTCATTGTAAATAAGAATTTGTTCTTAACTGACTTGCCTTGTTAAATAAAAAGGTTAAATATGGATTTGTAGTTCTTTGACTTTGTGCGATTAATTTACCAGCTATAGAATATATATATATATCTTTTTTTAAATGGCAAAAATACTTTGAAAACAGCTACTGCAGCATTTATGTTACTATAAATGTGATCATACTTCACTATTTGTATTCACAAATAGGAGTGAAATACTCACACTTACGCCCTGACCACACCGCTAACGTAGCTGGTGAAATACACCCAACATGCTGACCACCCAGCTAACGTGGCTGGTGAAATACACCTAACATGCTGACCACCCAGCTAACGTGGCTGGTGAAATACACCCAACATGCTGACCACACCGCTAACGTGGCTGGTGAAATACACCCAACATGCTGACCACACCGCTAACGTGGCTGGTGAAATACACCCAACATGCTGACCACACCGCTAACGTGGCTGGTGAAATATACCCAACATGCTGACCACACCGCTAACGTGGCTGGTGAAATACCTAACATGCTGACCACACTGCTAACGTGGCTGGTGAAATACACCCAACATGCTGACGTGGCTGGTGAAATACACCTAACATGCTGACCACCCAGCTAACGTGGCTGGTGAAATACACCCAACATGCTGACCACCCAGCTAACGTGGCTGGTGAAATACCTCCAACATGCTGACCACCCAGCTAACGTGGCTGGTGAAATACCTCCAACATGCTGACCACACCGCTAACGTGGCTGGTGAAATACACCCAACATGCTGACCACACCGCTAACGTGGCTGGTGAAATATACCCAACATGCTGACCACACCGCTAACGTGGCTGGTGAAATATACCCAACATGCTGACCACACCGCTAACGTGGCTGGTGAAATATACCCAACATGCTGACCACACCGCTAACGTGGCTGGTGAAATACCTAACATGCTGACCACACTGCTAACGTGGCTGGTGAAATACACCCAACATGCTAACGTGGCTGGTGAAATACACCCAACATGCTGACCACCCAGCTAACGTGGCTGGTGAAATACCTCCAACATGCTGACCACCCAGCTAACGTGGCTGGTGAAATACCTCCAACATGCTGACCACACCGCTAACGTGGCTGGTGAAATACACCCAACATGCTGACCACACCGCTAACGTGGCTGGTGAAATATACCCAACATGCTGACCACACCGCTAACGTGGCTGGTGAAATATACCCAACATGCTGACCACACCGCTAACGTGGCTGGTGAAATATACCCAACATGCTGACCACACTGCTAACGTGGCTGGTGAAATACACCCAACATGCTGACCACACTGCTAACGTGGCTGGTGAAATACACCTAACATGCTGACCACACCGCTAACGTGGCTGGTGAAATACACCCAACATGCTGACCACCCCGCTATCGTGGCTGGTGAAATACACCCAACATGCTGACCACACCGCTAACGTGGCTGGTGAAATATACCCAACATGCTGACCACACCGCTAACGTGGCTGGTGAAATATACCCAACATGCTGACCACACCGCTAACGTGGCTGGTGAAATATACCCAACATGCTGACCACACTGCTAACGTGGCTGGTGAAATACACCCAACATGCTGACCACACCGCTAACGTGGCTGGTGAAATACACCCAACATGCTGACCACACCGCTAACGTGGCTGGTGAAATACACCCAACATGCTGACCACACCGCTAACGTGGCTGGTGAAATACACCCAACATGCTGACCACACCGCTAACGTGGCTGGTGAAATATACCCAACATGCTGACCACACCGCTAACGTGGCTGGTGAAATACACCCAACATGCTGACCACCCGCTAACGTGGCTGGTGAAATACACCTAACATGCTGACCACACCGCTAACGTGGCAACGTTCGCGAGTGTGGCAAAATACATTATTCAATCATTGCATCCACACTGCTCACGAGCGTCTGCGTAGCCAGGCACTAAAACAGAACTTGGTTCTATTTGTCACGCTTCACGCGCTGCAAGTCCCGCCCCTCCCATCTCCTCATTGGTTTTTAGGAGCAAATACCCACGTGGGTGATTGAAAGACGCACTAAGGTTCACGCGCCAGTCCAGTTGGTGGTGATGCACCTTAAAAGTTTGTTGTCAACCACCATATAAAGTCCAAAGAAGAAGAAGCCCGGAAGGAGGAGAGATGACTAGAAAAAGATTTGGTTGACCCTTTTATTTATGGATGAATTGTCAGAGTAGAGGATCTTGTGCATTTCAGGTAAAATAACAACCCAATGTTTATATCCCAGGACAAATGAGCTAGCAACAGCAAGCTAGCTAAATTTCCATAAATGTTTAATGCTTTTCTACCTGTCCCCAAATTAATATTGTTGGTTAAGAGTTTGTTTTGATATTTCAACATGTGTGTCCTGATTACGTCTGGCGTGGGTGGACAAAAACTAACACGTGCACGATTGCGCACATACGTGCCCGGTCTAGTCAGCATGTTAGCCGCCAATGACAAAAATCGACACAGTCGGCAGGTGTTAAATATGAGCCACACCAACAGCGCCATCTAGCTGCGGAGAGGAGACACAGCAAGGCCCTTACCAAAACAGTAAGAGACAAAGCCCTGGGCCCCACAGCCAGGCCGGATGGGCCAAAGCATCTGCTCATAATAGGAGTAATATGCTCAGGGGAAACACGACTGCCATTTGCTTTGATAAGTACAATGCCCTTCAACCAAACAGACAGGCAGTTAAGCTACCAAACTGCTGCCGTCAACCCTGCACATCACCACATATGGAAGGGACTACAATTTGGTCATGCCTGTGTCATAACAAAATTTAGATTTTAACAGTCGAGATGATAGTAGTTACCTTTCCACCTATCCGGACCTGGGCCTGAAGTTTGGCTAGTTTCTCTTGGTTCATGGCTGTATCTGGAAAAGAGGAACGTGGATGAGTTGTCAGACAATATTCTCATTTATTAACAAATGACAATCAAAACACAAGCCTACTGGATGAATGCAATCAGCTTCAAGTTTATCCTGAACCACTGCGGAAGCTGTTAGTGGACCTAGCTACAAACTAGGCACCAATTGAGTATTAGCTGACAGTTGAGCTATCCATCTAGTTTACTAGCCAACCATTTTAGTCTGAAAACACTTTAAAAATCAGGCGTTCCGTTCCTAAGGACTGACTCTTCAAAAAATGACTGTCAGCCAAAACACACACAGATGAATAGCTAGTTACCTAGCTAGTTAACGTTAGACCATGTCATTAACAAAGCTAGTTAACGAACGAGCCGAAATTAGCAAGTTAACGTTACCTATTTAACGTTAGTAATGTTCG
The DNA here is from genome assembly GCF_016432855.1 of Salvelinus namaycush. Taxonomy (NCBI): domain Eukaryota; kingdom Metazoa; phylum Chordata; class Actinopteri; order Salmoniformes; family Salmonidae; genus Salvelinus; species Salvelinus namaycush. Next base: position 35,759,143 of record NC_052331.1, read on the forward strand.
CTACGCCCGTAGTGTCAACATTGAGGCTCAGCTAGCCATAAAAATGTAGCTAACTATCTAGCTGTCATTTAGCCAGTTAATCATTTCATATTCCTGACGAGGTAGCTAGCTAACTAGCTTTCTAAATGTTACTGCATAAGCCATAGCTAAGTAACAACGTAGATACTGTTACCTAGCTAGCATTGTAAACACAGTAGGCTAGGTGCTCAAAGCAAACCGAAAACAACGGGTACTGTATTAGGGCTGTTGTCTTTTTGTCGTACATGCCGTAGTCCATAGCTCTAGTTGTTAAAAAAAAGAATAAGTATTTACCTGTGTAAAGACAGCGTCAGTAATTTGATCGATCAGTCCTAAGGCACAGCACCTTCATCCACACAGGTTCACAGCAGAACAGGAACTAGCACGCAGCAAGAGAGAACACGCGGTTGATGCTGATGGCGAATCTCAACACGTGTCTTTTCTCTGGGTGGGTGAATTTAGGTGCGTGTGTAATTTTCAGCAGATGGCATTTGATTGATTGATTTAATGTATTAGCTTGTATTAGCTTTAATCACTTTAAACACATACAGACTTATAGCCACAACATGAATGCCATTTGTACTACAGTTGCCTGCAATGTGTATCTGAAGAGAAATCAACTGTTTGTGCCAATGTTGTATATGGAGAAATTAGTGCTTTCGTCTTGTTGTGGTCCATATCACATTTGTATTTTTTTTTGCACGAAAAGCAAGTTTTCCACCCAATTGGCGACATTCTAAAATCCGCATAAAATTGTGCATTTTCCCACCAGAGATTTGTTTCCATTGGTGATCAAATTGACTTGTTGCTCCAGATTATCGTATGCGTGTGATGACATACTGCACATATAAATACCTTTGGCGGTTAAATAACCATGTACCGAATAAAAAAAATACAAGTTAAATGGGTTTTCATCGCATTTAACTCTACTGATGGTTTTCTCACAAAATAAAATTGCTTTAAATGGCGAGTGTGCCCACGATCATGTCACCAGAATAAGACCCTCGATATTTATTGGAAAGCAGCATCTCGCTCATCACCTTTCACTTTCACCATCCTGTAAAGTTATTTTACAATTTATTTCACCTAATAAACTGCATGATTTCCGGAGTTATAGTGCGATGACCACATGTCATCGGATGATTCCACGTTTACTTTGATATGATGGCTATTATATCAATATTTGCGCATAAAAGCGTTTCCACCGCCATTTCTCGTATTATTATCCCACCTATTAATTCAATTCAATCCCACCTAGTATTTTGTTTTGTCGACATTTGGTAATATTTGTTAAGTTTACGGACAAAATTTGCTGCTTCCATCAAGCATGTCATGACATTTTTTTTTATCCGACATGAACTTTACTGGCATAAAAATGTTGGATGGAAACATGCTATTAAGATACACTCAGTGGTTCCCAACGTTTTCCGTTTACTGTACCAGCAACTGAATTCTGCTCTGCCTGGAGTACCTCTGAAGTACCTCATCTTGTGCATTTTAATAGAAGGTCTATGGTCTCACGAGTCTTCTCAAGTACGCCCTGATAGGCCTTGTACCCCTGGTTGGGAACCATTGACTACATGACCAAAAGTATGTGGACACCTACTCGTCGAACATCTCATTCTAAAATCATGGGCATTAATATGGAGTTGGTCCCCCTCCCCTTTGCTGCTATAACAGTCTCCACTCTTCTGGGAAGGCTTTCCACTAGATGTTGGAACATTGCTGCTGTAACAGCCTCCACTCTTCTGGGAAGGCTTTCCACTAGATGTTGGAACATTGTTGCTGGGGACTTGCTTCCATTCAGCCACAAGAGCATTAGTGAGGTCAGGCACTGATGTTGGGTGATTAGGCCTGGCTCGCAGTCAGCGTCCCAATTCATCCCAAAGGTGTTCAATAGGGTTGAGGCCAGGGCTTTGTGCAGGCCAGTCAAGTTCTTCCACGCCGATCTCGACAAACCATTTCTGTATGGACCTCGCTTTGTGCATGGGGGCAGTGTCATGCTAAAACAGGAAAGGGCATTCCCCAAACTGTTGCCACAAAGTTGGAAGCACAGAATCATCTACAATGTCATTGTATGCTGTAGCGTTAAGATTTCCCTTCACTGGAACTAAGAGGACTAGCCCGAACCATGATACACAGGCTGTATCATAACCGGCCGTGATTGGGAGTCCCATAGGGCGGCGCACAATTGGCCCAGCGTCGTCCGGGTTTGGTTTGCCTAGTTAAATAAAGGTTAAAAAAAAACACACAAAAAACACCCCACCCCATTATTCCTCCTCCACCAAACTTTACAGTTGGCACTATGCATTGGGACAGGTAGCGTTCTCCTGTCATCTGCCAAACCCAGATTTGTCCATCGGACTGACAGAAGTTGAAGCGTGAATCAGAGGTTTACACCACTTACAGACACTTACAGACATTTGGCATTGCGCATGGTGATCTTAGGCTTGTGTGTGGCTGCTCGGCAATGGAAACCCATTTCATGAAGCTCCTGACGAACAGTTATTGTGCTGACGTTGCTTCCAGAGGCACTTTGGAACTCTGTAGTGAGTGTGGAAACCGAGGACAGACAATTTTTACGTGCTACGAACTTCAGCACTCGGTCCCGTTCTGTGAACTTGTGTGGCTTACCACTTCGTGGCTGAGCCGTTGTTGCTCCTAGACATTTCCACTTCACAATAACAACAATAATAATAATGCAGTCGATCGGGACAGCTCGAGCAGGGCAGAAATTTGATGAACTGACTTGTTGGAAAGGTGGCATCCTATGACGGTGCCACGTTGAAAGTCACTGAGCTCTTCAGTAAGATACAGTGCCTTTAGAAATTATTCACACCCCTTGGCTTTTTCCACATTTAGTTGTGTTACAGCCTGAATTTAAAATGGATTAAATTGCGATTGTTTTGTCACTGGCCTCTACACACAATACCACATAATGTCAAAGTGGAATCATATTTTTTTTTACGTTTAAAAATGATAAAAAATGAAAAGCTGAAATGTCTTGAGTCAATAAGTATTCAACCCTTTTTTATTGCAAGCTTAAATACGTTCATGAGTAAAAATGTGCTTAAAAAACACAACTTTTTTTTTTTTTGCTTATTCAACCACAAAGACCAATGTTTTCCAATGCCTCGCAGAAAAAGGGCACCTATATTGGTAGATCTTTTTTTTTTTTAACTAGGCAAGTCAGTTAAGAACATGTTCTTATTTACAATGACGGAAACCGCTCAAGGATTTCGCCATGAGGCCAAGGGTGACTTTAAAACAGCTACAGAGTTTAATGGCTGTGACGGGAGAAAAATGAGGATGGATCAACAACATTGTAGTTACTCCACAATACTAACCTAAATGATAGAGTGAAAAGAAGGAAGCCTGTACAGTCCAAAACATGCATCCTTTTTGCAACAAGGCACTAAAGTAATACTGCAAATAATGTGGCAAAGCAATTCACCTTTTTGTCCTGAGTACAACTCTCCATATTTTCAAGCATAGGGATGGCTGTGTCATGTTATGGGTATGCTTGTAATCGTTAAGGACTGGGGAGTTTTTCAGGATAAAAAGAAAAGGAATGGAGCTAAGCACAGGCAAAATCCTATCGAAAGACCTGCCTCAGTCTGCCTTCCACCTGACACTGGGAGATGAATTCACCTTTCAGCAGGACAATAACCTAAAACACAAGGCCAAATCTACACTAGTTGCTTCCCAAGAAGACAATGAATGTTCCTGAGTTGCCTAGTTACAGTTTTGACTTAAACCTACTTGAAAATCTATGGCAAGACTTGAAAATGGTTGTCTAGTAATGATCAACAACCAATTTGATAGAGCTTGAAGGATTAAAAAAAAAAAATTATGGGCAAATGTTGCACAATCCAGGTGTGGAAAGCTCTTAGAGACTTACCCAGAAAGACAAAGGTGCTTCAACAAAGTATTGACTCAGAGCTGTGAATGCCCCTCCCTACCTTTCGGGGAATGTTCAAACCCTACACCCCAACCCGAGCACTCCGTTCTGCCACCTCAGGTTTCTTGGTCCTCCCACCCCGAACAGGAAGGCAGCTCCAGCTCAGCCCCAGTCCAAACTGTTCTCTGTTCTAGCATTCCAATGGCGGAACCAGCTTCCCCCTGAAGCTAGGACAGCAGAGTCCCTGCCCATCTTCTGAAAACATCTTTAAACCCTACTTCTTCAAATAGAATCTTAGAGTTTTAATGACTCCAACCTAAGTGTATGTAAACTTCCGACTTCAACTGTAAATCGCTCTGGAGTGTCTGCTAAGTGACTAAAATGTAAAAATGTAAACATAAATAGGTATTTAAATGAGATGTTTCTGTATTTTATTTCCAATAAATTAGCTAAAATTTCTAAAAACATGTTTTCACTTTGCCATTCAAATCAAATCAAATGTTATTTGTCACATGCGCTGAATACAACAAGTGTAGACCTTACCGTGAAATGCTTACTTACAAGCCCTTAACCAACAATGCAGTTTTAAGAAAATATTTACTAAATAAACTAAAGAAGAAGAAGAAAAAGTAACACAATAAAATAACAACAATGAGACTATATATAGGGGGTACAGGTGAGTCGAGGTAATTTGTACATGTAGGTAGGGGTAAAGTGACTATGCATAGATAGGTAACAGCGAGAATCAGCAGTGTAAAAACAAGGGGGGGGGGGTCAATGTAAATTGCCCGGGTGGCCATTTTATTAATTGTTCAGCAGTTTTATGGCTTGGGGGTAGAAGCTGTTAAGGAGCCTTTTGGACCTAGACTTGGCACTCGCTCCGGTACCGCTTCCCGTGAGGTAGCAGAGAGAACAGTTTATGATGTGACTGGTGACTGGAGTCTTTGACAATTTTTTGGGCCTGAACATTGTCGGTTATTGTGTGTAGATGGGTGAGGAAAAAAATCTATTGAATCCGTTTTGAATTTAGACTATAACACAAACATTTTTGGACTAAGACAAGGGGTATGAATACTTTCCGAAGGCACTGTAGACTGTACAAAGAAGAAACGAGGACTTGTATTTTGAAGTTCGAACCGCCCCCCTTCAACTCACTTTTTCCTGTTCGTCACTAGTTAACACAGCCACAAAGTAATAAACCCGCCTATTTTGTATGTTTTTTACACAGTTTTACAATTAAAATGATATTTTAAACCTAACCCTAACAACCAAACGGTTGACTTTATATCCAACCCTAACCTTAAATGCAAAAATGCAACAACAAAAAAAGAAGCTAATTTAGACTTTGTGGCTATCTGGTGGAAACCCTTTTCCTATCCAAACGAAGATCACTTCCGGTGTATTTCACCGTGTGCTTTAGTTTGTTGGAAGAAAGGCCGACACAGCTACAAATATGCAGTCCCCTCTTGTGAATATCGCTTTGTTGTCGTCTTATGTTTTATTTTCTCTGACTCATATTCAGAAGGTTGCAGCTGAGGCGAATTCGAGAGGTAAGAGTCAAATGTAGCTTCGGTGGGAGCTTTGAAAACTAGCTAGCTAACGTTATTTTAGCAATCATCAGGTCATGCTAACAAGATTCTTGCTTGCTAGCTGTTTGAGGGTCGTCACTAGTTACCACATCCACAAAGTCATACTTATGTCTAAACTCCGCTTATTTTGAACATGTATCTTACTAAAATCTAATTTTGAACCTAACCTTAACCACACTGCTAACCGTATGCCAAATTCTATCTTAAATTAAGACCAAAAAGCGAATTTTTGTTTTCAGGAATTTTGACGATATAGCCACTGACTTTGTGGCTGTGGTAAATAGTAACAACCCAGTTTGAGTTATCTAACTTTTAAAGCATTATCAGCTTTGTGTTGCCGACGACACAATTTCTGGCCCGTAGGCTACCTGTATATTGCAAACAAACCTCACCCATGTCTCATTGGGTGTGGTAATCTGATTAATCATGCTGTAGTAATACACATTTTATTTTGGATTACATTGTTATTGGGTTTAAAGCTTCAAGAACGGCATTTCACTGTACTTGTACACGTGACTTTGAAAATTGAAACAATTAATTGGTATACAGCCTAATGCCTGCAAAATCTTAAATGAAATGTTTCTTACTAGCCAGAATGTTGAATAAAATTACATACAAATTTACTCTACCAGTTGTCTGTACTGTTTGTCCTTCAGCTGCTCGAAATGTTACACAAAATATCCACAGGACTGTATTGTTTACCTTTTAGAGAGCTGGTAGGGAGGTACTGTATATGGTTCGGTTAGTCATCTCGGTGAAGTTCGTTTTTATATAGAATATTCTCTCATCAATAGCTATTGAACCAAGCATGACAATGAAAATGTTATATTTGGAATCAGGGGAGGATATTAAAAAATAAGTTTTGAGCAGTTGGACACACCGCAAAGACAACCAGTAGAGTACGTTTTTAAATGTAATTTTATTAAACAGAATGGCTTGTAATGAACATATACACTATTTTACTTTCAGGCTGTATACATCAATTCATTGGTTATTACAGCCTGGTTAATCAGACTATATGTGGCTAGCCCAATGTACTAAAGGAGGTTAACGTTACTAAAGGAGGCTAACGTTACTCCTTATAGTCCAAGGACCTTACCTGTTGCGTTTCGAGGTAAATTTGCTTTGGAAGCCAAATCAGTTCATTTTTTAACGTGAATAGATTCTTAATTACGGTACAGCTCTAAAAACATAAAGCCCTCTACTTTTTCATTATCACATCAAAATAATTTCACAAATGCTAAATATACACTGTTTTTAATCCGTTTTTTTAATACAGTAATTTTTCAGTGACAACACGTTTGTGGTGTCAGTCTTCCGTTTACACACAGGTGTTAGGAGACGAACATGGCTTATTAACACAAGTAGTCCACTCTGTCTTCAATCTGTTGATATGGCAGTGTGTGGGGAACCTTAACCCTATTTGACTTGGCAAGTCAGTTAAGAACAAATTCTTATTTACAATGACGGCCTACCCCGGCCAAACCCAGACGACGCTGGGCCAATTGTGCGATGCCCTATGTATGGGACTCACAACCACCCATGATTGGGATACAGCTTGGAATCAAACCAGGGTCTGTAGTGACACCTCTAGCACTGAGATTTATTTTGTATCTTTATTTAACTAGGCAAGTCAGTGAAGAACAAATTCTTATTTTCAATGACAGCCTAGGAACAGTGGGTTAACTGCCTTGTTCAGGGGCAGAACGACAGATTTGTACCTTGTCAGCTCGGGGATTCGATCTTGCAACCTTTCGGTTACTAGTCCAACGCTCTAACCACTAGGCTACGCTGCAGTGCCTTAGACCGCTGTGCCACTAGGGAGGCCCCCCCCCCCCGGTTTGACTTGGCAGTGTGACTCACATTTTAACACTGAACCAAAAATATAAATGCAACAATTTACATTTACATTTTTAGTCATTTAGCAGACGCTCTTATCCAGAGCGACTTACAGTAGAGTGCATACATTTTATTACATTTTACATACTGAGACAAGGACATCCCTGCCGGCCAAACCCTCCCTAACCCGGACGACGCTAGGCCAATTGTGCGTCGCCCCACGGACCTCCCGGTTGCGGCCGGGAGCCTGGGCGCGAACCCAGAGACTCTGGTGGCGCAGCTAGCACTGCGATGCAGTGCCCTAGACCACTGCGCCACCCGGGAGGCTCTCACGGTACATATTTTAATTTATCATTCATGCCATGTTACCTGGCTAGTCTCTTAACAGGATAGCCTTCTAAAAAAGGCACTTTTAATTGTGTTTTCAAAATGAAAACCTTCTCAACGAGGCTACTAACATGCATTGTAATCTCTAATGTGTGTGTGTGTCCTCGGATCAGGAGTGGGAGCTGGCTCTAACGTGTGTGTCTGTCCTCGGATCAGGAGTGGGAGCTGGCTCTAACGTGTGTGTCTGTCCTCGGATCAGGAGTGGGAGCTGGCTCTAACGTGTGTGTCCTTGATTATTATTATTTGACCCTGCTGGTCATCTATGAACATTTGAACATCTTGGCCATGTTCTGTTATAATCTTCACCCGGCACAGCCATAAGATTACTGGCCACCCCTCATAGCCTGGTTCCTCTCTAGGTTTCTTCCTAGGTTCTGGCCTTTCTAGGGAGTTTTTCCTAGCCACCGTGCTTCTACACCTGCATTGCTTGCTGTTTGGGGTTTTAGGCTGGGTTTCTGTACAGCACTTTGAGATATCAGCTGATGTAAGAAGGGCTTTATAAATAAATCTTATTTGGATCAGGGTCTTCATCTCCTGGCATACACCACCTCTTCTCTTTCTCTCCTGCCATCTGCCTCATGCCTCTCTGCTGTCATCTGCCTCATGCCTCTCTCCTGTCATCTGCCTCTCTCCTGTCATCTTCCTCATGCCTCTCTCATGCCTCTCTCCTGCCATCTGCCTCATGCCTCTCTCCTGCCGTCTGCCTCATGCCTCTCTCCTGTCATCTGCCTCATGCCTCTCTCCAGCCATCTGCCTCATGCCTCTCTCCAGCCATCTGCCTCATGCCTCTCTCCTGCCATCTGCCTCATGCCTCTCTCCTGTCATCTGCCTCATGCCTCTCTCCTGTCATCTGCCTCATGCCTCTCTCCTGTCATCTGCCTCATGCCTCTCTCCTGTCATCTGCCTCATGCCTCTCTCCAGCCATCTGCCTCATGCCTCTCTCCAGCCATCTGCCTCATGCCTCTCTCCAGCCATCTGCCTCATGCCTCTCTCCTGTCATCTGCCTCATGCCTCTCTCCTGTCATCTGCCTCATGCCTCTCTCCTGTCATCTGCCTCATGCCTCTCTCCAGCCATCTGCCTCATGCCTCTCTCCAGCCATCTGCCTCATGCCTCTCTCCAGCCATCTGCCTCATGCCTCTCCACAGCCATCTGCCTCATGCCTCTCTCCAGCCATCTGCCTCATGCCTCTCTCCAGCCATCTGCCTCATGCCTCTCTCCAGCCATCTGCCTCATGCCTCTCTCCAGCCATCTGTCTCATGCCTCTCTCCAGCCATCTGTCTCATGCCTCTCTCCAGCCATCTGCCTCATGCCTCTCTCCAGCCATCTGCCTCATGCCTCTCTCCAGCCATCTGCCTCATGCCTCTCTCCAGCCATCTGCCTCATGCCTCTCCAGCCATCTGCCTCATGCCTCTCCAGCCATCTGCCTCATGCCTCTCTCCTGTGCCTGTGCCTCATAGTTCCCCTGTGAACCTTAACCCTATTTGACTTGGCAAGTCAGTTAGGAACAAATTCTTATTTACAATGACGGCCTACCCCGGCCAAACCCAGACGACGCTGGGCCAATTGTGCGATGCCCTATGTATGGGACTCACAACCACCCATGATTGGGATACAGCTTGGAATCAAACCAGGGTCTGTAGTGACACCTCTAGCACTGAGATTTATTTTGTATCTTTATTTAACTAGGCAAGTCAGTGAAGAACAAATTCTTATTTTCAATGACAGCCTAGGAACACACACACACGTTAGAGCTAATATTTGACATATATATGCAGCTTTTTAAAGGACTAAAGACCTGTCTGCTTCGTGTTTTTATTTTTTTGTCGTGGAAAATATTCTCACTACATGACCAAAAGTATGTGGACACTTTGTTCGGCAAACATCTCATTCCAAAATCATAGGTGTTAATATGGAGTTGGTCCCCCTCCCCTTTGCTGCTGTAACAGCCTCCACTCTTCTGGGAAGGCTTTCCACTAGATGTTGGAACATTGCTGCTGTAACAGCTTCCACTCTTCTGGGAAGGCTTTCCACTAGATGTTGGAACATTGCTGCTGTAACAGCCTCCACTCTTCTGGGAAGGCTTTCCACTAGATGTTGGAACATTGCTGCTATAACAGCCTCCACTCTTCTGGGAAGGCTTTCCACTAGATGTTGGAACATTGCTGCTATAACAGCCTCCACTCTTCTGGGAAGGCTTTCCACTAGATGTTGGAACATTGCTGCTATAACAGCCTCCACTCTTCTGGGAAGGCTTTCCACTAGATGTTGGAACATTGCTGCTATAACAGCCTCCACTCTTCTGGGAAGGCTTTCCACTAGATGTTGGAACATTGCTGCTATAACAGCCTCCACTCTTCTGGGAAGGCTTTCCACTAGATGTTGGAACATTGCTGCTATAACAGCCTCCACTCTTCTGGAAGGCTTTCCACTAGGATGTTGGAACATTGCTGCTATAACAGCCTCTCTTCTGGGAAGGCTTTCCACTAGATGTTGGAACATTGCTGCTATAACAGCCTCCACTCTTCTGGGAAGGCTTTCCACTAGATGTTGGAACATTGCTGCTATAACAGCCTCCACTCTTCTGGGAAGGCTTTCCACTAGATGTTGGGACATTGCTGCGGGGTCTTGGCTTCCATTCAGCCACAAGAGCATTAGGGATGTCAGGCACTCTCTAATTTCACCATGCAGCTATATAGACAAAGTAGAATTTTAAATGGAAACTTTATCTGAGACCTAGTTAGTTTGTCTACAATATTCATAGTACACAAGCCACCCTGCAGTCATATTATCAACATAGTAAAATCAAGTTACTGGGGAACAAAGCGTGTAAGATTCACTGTGTTCAGTTCCCAGCAATGATCCTCTCATCTCTTTCAGCGAAGACAAAAGACCCACCCATTGTCCTCGTTAACCAGTTACGTAAACAGCCCCGACGCAATAACTTGACACTATCGAATGTGATTCTCCTCCCAGGGTTCGGAGACGGCATCCATTGGAGGAGTCTGGACGATGGGAAGAAGGAGGCAGAGGCCAGGTAAGGATATGCAACTCCTGATATAAACACTTCTCTGGAAGAGTTCATGAGGTTGTATTCACTTGGAACTAAATGGAAGCAAACTCGTTTTGAGTATAAAGTTTACAGTGCGGGTAAAATGTTTTGCCCCGACTAATGCATATATCTTGCAAGATGGATGTCAATTGTACGGAACCGTTGGTGGAAGTTTGTGTCCTTTTTAAACACGGTGACTTTATCCTCTTCACAGTGGACTACCACTGATGGTTATCATCCACAAGACATGGTGTGGAGCCTGCAAAGGTAAAGACCTTCCTCTTTTATAATAACCTGATTTTACATTTACCTTGCACAATGAAGCCATCATCACGTTCAGTTTTCTGCCTCCAGCTCTGAAGCCCAAGTTCGCCGAGTCCAAGGAGATCTCTGAGCTGGCGCACAACTTTGTCATGGTCAACCTGGAGGTGAGGATAACGGACTGTGTAACAAAAATAAAAAAATACCCATCAAACTCTGTCAGTTTAAGCTAGAGAGAGGTTTTTTTTGTTGCATGGGCTGCGTCTCAATTCGCCTAACGCCTTCCTGCGTTGAAAGGTGGCAGAGTTAAGAGCCGTGTTTGTCAGATCACGAGACACCCCCCCCCCAAAAAATAAATCTGTCTTCTCACCAAAGTATGTAGCATCTGAACGGTATGACCACTCTATGGAAAGGGGAGACTCTCGCGAACACCATGTTGTTCTCTGTTTTGCTCTACGATCCCCACGGTAACCCATATAAACAAATGGAAGTATGAAGGTAGTATTGTGCCAACAAAAATGAGGGGTTAAATATGTGTCCCCAAAAAATATATGTATTTCCTGAGCTTTCGTGTATCTCCTAGATATACAGGACAGACACTTCAAAACCTTATTCCTTACGATACATTTTTGTGACTGTCTTTTTCCCCCCATTTATTAATGTTATTCAGTGTGTTTCTATGGGCTAAAGGCCAAATACAATATTTTCTACCTAAAGGGGTCCGAAAATTACATTGTGTTATAAAGTAACCACATATAATACAGTGTATTCGGAAAGTATTTTGACCCCTTGACTTTTTTCAAATTTGTTACTTTAAAGCCTTAATCTGAAATGTATTAAATTATTATTTTTCCTCTTGAATCTACACACAATATCCCAATGACAAAGCCAAAACAGCTTTTTTTAGAAACGTTTGCAAATGTATAAAAAAATAAACATACCTTATTTACATAAGTATTCAGACCCTTTGCTATGAAACTCGAAATTGAGCTCAGGTGCATCCTGTTTCCATTGATCATCCTTGAGATGTTTCTACAACTTGATTGGAGTCCACCTGTGGTAAATTCAATTGATTGGACATGATTTGGAAAGGCACACACCTGTCTATATAAGGTCCCACAGTTGACAGTGCATGTCAGAGCAAAAACCAAGCCATAAGGTTGAAGGAATTGTCCGTAGAGCTCAGACAGGATTGTGTCAAGGCACAGATCTGGGGAAGGGTACCAAAACATTTCTGCAGCATTGAAGGTCCAAGAACACAGTGGCCTCCATCATTCTTAAATGGAAGAAGTGTGGAACCACTAAGACTCTTCCTAGAGCTGGCCGACCGGCCAAACTGAGCAATCGGGGGAGAAGGGCCTTGGTCAGGGAGGTGACTAAGAACCCGATGGTCACTCTGACAGAGCTCCAGAGTTCCTCTGTGGAGATGGGAGAACCTTCCAGAAGGACAACCATCTCTGCAGCACTCCACCAATCAGGCCTTTATGGTAACGGCCTGATGGAAGCCACTCCTCAGTAAAAGGCACATGACAGCCCGCTTCGAGTTTGCCAAAAGGCACCTAAAGGACTCTGACCATGAGAAACAAGATTCTCTGCTCTGATGAAAAAGATTCAACTCTTTTGCCTGAATGCCAAACGTCACGTCTAGAGGAAACCATGGTGGTGGTGGCAGCATCATGCTGTGGGGATATTTTTCAGCAGCAGGGACTGGGAGACTAGTCAGCATTGAGGGAAAGATGAACAGAACAAAGTACAGAGAGATCCTTGATGAAAACCTGCTCCAGAGCGCTCAGGACCTCAGACTGGGGCGAAGGTTCACCTTCCTACAGGACAACGACCCTAAGCACACAGCCAAGACAACGCAGGAGTGGCTTCGGGACAAGTCTCTGAATGTCCTAGAATGTCCCAGCCAGAGCCCGGACTTGAACTCCATCTAACATCTCTGGAGAGACCTGAAAATAGCTGTGCAGAGACGTTCCCCATCCAACCTCAGAGCTTAAGAGGATCTGCAGAGAAGAATGGGAGAAACTCCCCAAATACAGGTGTGCCAAGCTTGTAGCATCATACCCAAGAAGACTTGAGGCTGTAATCGCTGCCAAAGGTGCTTCAACAAAGTACTGAGTAAAGGGTCTGAATACTTATATAAATGTGATATTTCAGGCCTCCCGAGTGGCGCAGCGGTCTAAGGCAGTGCTTGAGGCATCACTACAGGTCCGGGTTCGATCCCGGACTGTGTCGCAGCCGGCCGTGACCGGGAGACCCATGAGGCACATCATTGGCCCAGCATCGTCCGGTTTGGCCAGCCTGGATGTCCTTGTCGCGCTCTAGCGACTCCTGTGGTGGGCCGGGCGCAATGCACGCTGACACGGTCGCCAGTTGTACAGTGTTTCCTCCGACACATTGGTGTGGCTGGCTTCCGGGTTAAGAGAGCAGTGTGTCGAGAAGCAGTGCGGCTTGGCAGGGTCGTGTTTCGGAGGACGCATGGCTGTCGACCTTCGCCTATCCCGAGTCCGTACGGGAGTTGCACCGAAGGGACAAGACTGTAACTACCAATTTGGATATCATGAAAAAGTGGGAAAAATATATTTTCATGGGGTATTGTGTGTAGATTGAGAGGGGGAAAAAACTGCTTTATCCATTTTAGAATAAGGCTGTAACGTAACAATGTGGGTATAGTCTGAATACACTGTAGTACAGGTCCCTATGTCACTACTTATATGAATTAATACTAAATGTTATGTTCTCAGGATGAGGAGGAGCCTAAAGATGAGGCATACAGTCCTGATGGTGGATATATCCCCAGGATACTGTTCCTAGGTAAGAACCCCTACAGTCCTGGTGGTGGAGACATCCCCAGGATACTGTTGCTAGGTAAGAACCCCTACAGTCCTGGTGGTGGAGACATCCCCAGGATACTGTTGCTAGGTAAGAACCCCTACAGTCCTGGTGGTGGAGACATCCCCAGGATACTGTTGCTAGGTAAGAACCCCTACAGTCCTGATGGTGGAGACATCCCCAGGATACTGTTGCTAGGTAAGAACCCCTACAGTCCTGATGGTGGAGACATCCCCAGGATACTGTTGCTAGGTAGGAACCCTACCCCTACAGTCCTGATGGTGGAGACATCCCCAGGATACTATTGCTAGGTAAGAACCCTAACCCCTACAGTCCTGATGGTGGAGACATCCCCAGGATACTGTTGCTAGGTAAGAACCCTAACCCCTACAGTCCTGGTGGTGGAGACATCCCCAGGATACTGTTGCTAGGTAAGAACCCCTACAGTCCTGATGGTGGAGACATCCCCAGGATACTGTTGCTAGGTAAGAACCCTAACCCCTACAGTCCTGATGGTGGAGACATCTCCAGGAGACTGTTGCTAGGTAAGAACCCTAACCCCTACAGTCCTGATGGTGGAGACATCTCCAGGAGACTGTTGCTAGGTAAGAACCCTACCCCTACAGTCCTGATGGTGGAGACATCCCCAGGATACTGTTGCTAGGTAAGAACCCTACCCCTACAGTCCTGATGGTGGAGACATCCCCAGGATACTGTTGCTAGGTAAGAACCCCTACAGTCCTGATGGTGGAGACATCCCCAGGATACTGTTGCTAGGTAAGAACCCCTACAGTCCTGGTGGTGGAGACATCCCCAGGATACTGTTGCTAGGTAAGAACCCCTACAGTCCTGGTGGTGGAGACATCCCCAGGATACTGTTGCTAGGTAAGAACCCTAACCCCTACAGTCCTGATGGTGGAGACATCCCCAGGATACTGTTGCTAGGTCTCTACATATATTATTCTGTGAGAGCTAACTAAAACGGTAGTTTTTTTTTCATTCTTAATTGTCTGTGCTCCCAACCGCTGTCTCTACGTTCCTTTCTACCCCATAGACCCCAGTGGTAAAGTCCACCCTGAGATCACCAACAAAAACGGAAACCCCAACTACAAGTTTTTTTACAGCAACGCAGACCAAGGTGAGAATCCCATATTGTAGGTTCATATGATGATGATGATGGTTGAATCATTGCAGTTCCTTGCTTAGGTCAATCTTCTGACTGCTCCTTTTCCCCCCTGTGTGTGTGTGTGTGTGTGTGTGTGTGTGTGTGTGTGTGTGTGTGTGTGTGTGTGTGTGTGTGTGTGTGTGTGTGTGTGTGTGTGTGTGTGTGTGTGTGTGTGTGTGTGTCTGTAGTTGTGTCTGCTATGAAACAAGCTCAGGAGAAGTTGACAGGAGATGCCTTCAGGACCCACATTGAAGACGAGCTGTAAAGGTGGTAGGATCGGTGGGGAGAGAGAGAAGGCTGCAGGGTTTCTTCTCCACTACCCTTCGAACATGAAGTGTCCACTCGGTCCCTTCACTATCACATGCTTACTGCACTCTGAAGGCTAGTAGGGGCACATTTCAGGGCTCTCTTTCCAACAGTGTGTATCCAGTTTCTCTCCTCACCCTTAACCTGTTGAAAGGTACTGTCCAGAAACCAACTATTCTTGTTTGTTTTACATTTGTTCCAGTACCTCCACAATCCTCTAGTTGTATCAACTGTATAGTACTCTAGAGAGTGTGAATGAATGGGAGTCCCATCTTGGTCAACCAGAAGCAAACCGTCTTGACACACAGGTGCTGAAGTTTAGTTTCTTCTCCATGTAACTTGTTTTTTAAATCGTAAACTTCTGATGTAATCGATCCACGTATCGACATGTAATTCGAGGTTGAATTACAGGCCGTAATAACAACTCTGTAGAAGTTGATCAACAGAACAGCCTGGACCCATAAACCCTCCTGTATTTAAAAAAACACACACACTTTTACACACAAGACTTCAGACGGTAAGAGTTCTCTTTCCAACGTTAACGTGTTTCCAACGTTTCATTTTTGAAACGCTCCGTCAATGTATACAAAGGGGCCTTGAATTCCATCTCCTTTTTTTCCATGGTGGGGGGGGGGGGGATTTCTTTTAAAATCAGTATATCAATAAAATGTTGAATCCAGTCATTTTTATCTGGGGCAAAATGTTCAATTGCTAAAAAATGATTTTGTTTCGTGTGGACCACCCCCAAGCGGCTCATAATTCTGACGAGACCAAACTGCTTTCTGTGAAGAATAGAAGGGACACGAGATAAGTCTTGTCATGCTGTATTTTCTTTTTTACATGTATGTACACAGCCAAGTGTTAATAAAGTTTGTTGTGTGGAAGCTAATGTAGTATTTGTCTGCGCCAATATGACGACTTCAATGCTCGTGCAAGTCGCTCTGGATAAGGACGTGTGGGGAAATGACTAAATTTAGCAAACGCTTTTATCCAACGCGACTTTGGTCGCTATTCAATCTGAATCGTGACCTAGAAACAAAAGGTGGTTTCCGACGTCGCCTTTACATTTCTATCTCGCCGTAACGCTTAACAAGCACTTCGCTACACTCGCATTAACATCTGCTAACCATGTGTATGTGACAAATAAAACATTTGATTTGATACGGCCTTAGTCATGCACTGACTGGGTATTCGGCCACGTACAGAAAATAATATGTACATGTATCTGACTTCTCAGTAGTTAATGAATAATACAAACACTCAGCTAGAGAATAGTACATTTATTTTTTTGTCTAACAGTGATCCCTTAAAGTATTTCCATAAAACACTGAAGCTGTGTTCAGTAGTAAACCTCTCTAAAACAACTCGATACACATACTACAGTAAGAATTAATTACTGTGTCAATTCAATCTACTAGTTTCTTTCGACAGTGTCAGACATTATGAATTGCAATTGGCCACAAGTCAAAACCTTTTCAAGATTTCTGTCGAATTCCAATCGTCGGTCTTGAGATTTTATAAAACATTTTCCAGCTTAAAATAAATGAAAGTTTATTTGAACAAATAAATAAACAAAAATAAGTATTTATCTATTATAAGATAATTATATACTAAGCAGCCTGTACAACAAAAAAATGCCACAAAGAGTGAAGGAATGTTAGCTGGAAAGTGGACCCTCCATAGCTAGATTAAAAACCAAACTATTGATTTGACTTCTCTTTAGGCTCTAAATAAAACAGTCGTCTGTGAGGCGTTGGAACATATGAAGACCGCACAGCATCTGTTTCTGATGGGGGATCTGATGGGGTTTAAAACTCCACAGCGACATTTGAAAACACAATATAAAAAGCCACGATTAACAGTAGTATGTGATCATTAGTACATTACAATTCACACCAGTTATTAGAAGTAGTGTTTCAGACATCAGAGGTGCATACCCTTTGTAACCCGTGGAAAAGGACAAGTAGTGCACTATAAAGGGAATAGGGTTCCAAGTAGTGCACTATAAAGGAAATAGGGTGCCATGTAGTGCACTATAAAGGGAATAGGGTTCCATGTAGTGCACTATAAAGGGAATAGGGTTCCATGTAGTGCACTATAAAGGGAATAGGGTTCCAAGTAGTGCACTATAAAGGAAATAGGGTGCCATGTAGTGCACTATAAAGGGAATAGGGTTCCATGTAGTGCACTATAAAGGGAATAGGGTTCCATGTAGTGCACTATAAAGGGAATAGGGTGCCAAGTAGTGCACTATAAAGGGAATAGGGTGCCAAGTAGTGCACTATAAAGGGAATAGGGTGCCATGTAGTGCACTATAAAGGGAATAGGGTGCCAAGTAGTGCACTATAAAGGGAATAGGGTTCCATGTAGTGCACTATAAAGGGAATAGGGTTCCATGTAGTGCACTATAAAGGGAATAGGGTGCCAAGTAGTGCACTATAAAGGGAATAGGGTTCCATGTAGTGCACTATAAAGGGAATAGGGTGCCAAGTAGTGCACTATAAAGGGAATAGGGTTCCATGTAGTGCACTATAAAGGGAATAGGGTTCCATGTAGTGCACTATAAAGGGAATAGGGTGCCATGTAGTGCACTATAAAGGGAATAGGGTTCCATGTAGTGCACTATAAAGGGAATAGGGTTCCATGTAGTGCACTATAAAGGGAATAGGGTGCCAAGTAGTGCACTATAAAGGGAATAGGGTTCCATGTAGTGCACTATAAAGGGAATAGGGTTCCATGTAGTGCACTATAAAGGGAATAGGGTGCCAAGTAGTGCACTATAAAGGGAATAGGGTTCCATGTAGTGCACTATAAAGGGAATAGGGTGCCATGTAGTGCACTATAAAGGGAATAGGGTGCCATGTAGTGCACTATAAAGGGAATAGGGTTCCATGTAGTGCACTATAAAGGGAATAGGGTTCCATGTAGTGCACTATAAAGGGAATAGGGTTCCATGTAGTGCACTATAAAGGGAATAGGGTTCCATGTAGTGCACTATAAAGGGAATAGGGTGCCAAGTAGTGCACTATAAAGGGAATAGGGTTCCATGTAGTGCACTATACAGGGAATAGTGTTTACATTTGGGATGTATTCCAGAGAAATAGGTTGAGTGGGACATGACTGATCAATAAGTGATTCTGTCTTCGAGGGTGTATATAATAATAACAATAACAACAACAATAGAGGAATAAAATTATAATATTATGTAGATACTTTGACTCCTTTAAGTATCGATTTTTTTCATTTTCAAAGGTAGTGTTAGCTAGCGCTAGTCGGATGTACCTGCGCAAAAAAAATTCTGGTATTTTCCATCCTATAGTTTGTTCTACATCTTTTTTACATAGTGACTTATTTTAAAACTAATTTCCTCATTCTCTAGCTTGTCCTTCTGCAGCAGACATTTAGTGAGCAATATGTTCGGAAACATCAAATTGAGAATAAAATCACAGAATCGCAATACATATCGTTGTGTCGTTGCGTGATGTCCCTGGTGATTCCCACCCCTACAAAACCCACCCCTCTTTCTCTACTGGCTGATATTTGTCCACTGGAGCAGGGGTTGGTAGCCTGGTCCCAGATGTGTTTGTGCTGTCTTGGACCAGGCTAGGTGATCTGGGTAATCAGTTAAAAACATTAAAGACGTCCCTGTTTGGCATCTCCAATGGCGCCCCAGACGTCGAACACAAACTCGTCAGGGAAGGCGAAGTCTCCGAGAGCCTCGTCCAGAGCCATGGCAAACTCATCAGGGTTCTTCTTGTCCCGACCCACCTCTACCATGGTCGCCGCTAGAGAGGGGGGGGGGGGGGGGGGGCGGAGAGAGGAGAGGAGGGGGGGGGAGGGGAGAGAGGAGAGGAGAGGGGGGGGGAGAGGAGAGAGGAGAGGAGGGGGGGAACGGAGAGAGGAGTTGTCACAGATTAGAACAACTGCCTTCATGACCAATGTAACAGTGTAGCTTCCGCCCCAACCTGGGCTCGAACCAGGGACCCTCCGCACACATCAACAACTGACACCCACGAAGCATCGTTACCCATCGCGCCACAAAAGCCGCGGCCCTTGCAGAGCAAAGGGGAACACTACTAATAGGTTTCAGAGCAAGTGACGTAACTGATTGAAACGCTATTAGCGCGCACCACCGCTAACTAGCTAGCCATTTCACACCGGTTACACCGACACGTTTCTGTTTAGAGTAAACAAATGTGTATTGTGATCGTTTTCCCGGTTTTCTAGACATTAACGTAAGTTGAGATATGCCTACGCTGCTTCTGAAATCCAATCCAACTGGATTTAAAAAGGGTTGTCTACTCACCCAGTTCTGTATCTCTGATACCCATGTAACTCTCCAGCAAGTCATCCACCTTCTTCACCGCTTTCTCCTCAAACTCTGTCGGCTGGAAAGGAGAAACAGTGTTAGTACCAGAGAGAGGACGTTCCCCCCCCCCCCCCCCCCCCCCCCCCCCCCCACTGACCTTCTCTTAGCGACAGCGGGATCCAGAGGTAGCCACTCACCATTTCCTCGACGGTAGCAGGTCCTTTGGCACGCAGTCTCAGAGTCCCTCTCCCTGTCCCCAACTTATTGTCACTGGCCGGCTTGACTCCCTTCGACCTCGGCTCCAGCATCTCTGTTCAGAATAAAACGCTTCAGATCAACGCATCGAATCACTAAACATCTTGTTGGGCTAGAATAAAAGCCTGCACACCCTACACAGTTGAAGACCCCTCTACCCGAGGTCCATGCCCTCACCAACGACCAACTACTACAGTCCATCATTTGTATTTTATTTGTTATTTAATCTTTATTTAACTAGGCAAGTCAGTTAAGAACAAATACTTATTTACAATGACGTCCTACCAGGGAACGGTGGGTTAAACTGCCTTGTTCAGGGGCAGAACGACAGATTTTTACCTTGTCGGCTCGGGGATTCGATCTAGCAACCTTTCGGTTACTGGACCAACGCTCTAACCACTAGGCCACCTGCCTCTAACCACTAGGCTACCTGCCACCTCTACACTCTAACCGCTAGGTTACCTGCCTCTAACCACTAGGCCACCTGCCTCTAACCACTAGGCTACCCTGCCTCTAACCACTAGGCTACCCTGCCTCTAACCACTAGGCTACCTGCCGCCTCTACACTCTAACCACTAGGCTACCTGCCACTTCTACACTCTAACCACTAGGCTACCTGCCGCCTCTACACTCTAACCACTAGGCTACCTGCCACTTCTACACTCTAACCACTAGGCTACCCTGCCTCTAACCACTAGGCTACCCTGCCTCTAACCACTAGGCTACCCTGCCTCTAACCACTAGGCTACCTGCCACCTCTACACTCTAACCACTAGGCTACCTGCCACCTCTACACTCTAACCACTAGGCTACCTGCCGCCTCTACACTCTAACCACTAGGCTACCTGCCGCCTCTACACTCTAACCACTAGGCTACCTGCCGCCTCTACACTCTAACCACTAGGCTACCTGCCGCCTCTACACTCTAACCACTAGGTTACCTGCCGCCTCTACACTCTAACCACTAGGTTACCTGCCTCTAACCACTAGGTTACCTGCCGCCTCTACACTCTAACCACTAGGCTACCTGCCTCTAACCACTAGGCTACCTGCCGCCTCTACACTCTAACCACTAGGTTACCTGCCTCTAACCACTAGGTTACCTGCTGCCTCTACACTCTAACCACTAGGCTACCTGCCTCTAACCACTAGGTTACCTGCCGCCTCTACACTCTAACCACTAGGCTACCTGCCTCTAACCACTAGGCTACCTGCCGCCTCTACACTCTAACCACTAGGTTACCTGCCACCTCTACACTCTAACCACTAGGCTACCTGCCGCCAATGTAGCTTAAATCTCTAGAAAAGTTACTGAACATCCCCTGTCACTCACCGAAGGCCTTCATGGGCTCCACCAGTTTGAGGGTGAACTTCTGCTCCTTCGGCAGCTCCTTCAGCATGCGAGCCACCTCGTAGTGACGTGTTCCCACTATGTTCTTCCCGTTGATGCACTCTATGTGGTCTCCAACAGAGATCACCTTCACATTGTCCACCACACTGCCCTCCTTGATACGCTGTTGGGGGGACCGGGTGAGGGAGGGGGGTGAGGAGAGAGAGAGAGGTCATCTGCCTTTGGCCTAAAGAGCAGGAACCTGGACTTCACCAAAGAAATCAGAAATACAGTCATTGCTATTCTACAAGAAACATGGTGTAGAGGAGATGGACCCACTGGTTGCCCTCTAGGTTACAGAGAGCTGGTAGTCCCATCCACCACACTACCAGGTGTGAAACAGGGAAGAGACTATAAAGCAGAGAGAGTTATGCTAATTTTGTATAAAGCAGACATAACCCACTATTCAATTCATCAAAACAGGAGCATTTTACATTTGGTTAGAAATAAAGAAGGATATAATCTCAACAGAGAAAAATGTCCTCCTGTGTGCTTCCTATATCCCCCTATAGGATCCCCATACTTTAATGAAGACAGCTTCTCCATCCTGGATGCTACCTATATCCCCCTATAGGATCCCCATACTTTAATGAAGACAGCTTCTCCATCCTGGATGCTACCTATATCCCCCTATAGGATCCCCATACTTTAATGAAGACAGCTTCTCCATCCTGGAGGGGAAATCAATCATTTCCAGGCACAGGGACATGTACTAGTCTGTGGTGACCTAAATGCCAGAACTGGACAAGAACCTGACACCCTCAGCACACAGGGGGACAAACACCTACCTGGAGGTGACAGCATTCCCTCCCCCACAGCCTGGATTCAAACCAGGGACTGTAGTGACATCACTTGCACTGAGATGCAGTGCCTTAGACCGCTGCGCCAGCTCTGTCGGACACTGGGTATGTACATAGTCAACGGTGGGCTTCGAGGTAACTCCTACGGTAGGTACACCTATAGCTCATCTCTTGGCAGTAGTACTGTAGACTACTTTATCAC
The DNA here is from genome assembly GCF_016432855.1 of Salvelinus namaycush. Classification (NCBI taxonomy): domain Eukaryota; kingdom Metazoa; phylum Chordata; class Actinopteri; order Salmoniformes; family Salmonidae; genus Salvelinus; species Salvelinus namaycush. The sequence continues at coordinate 35,781,450 of NC_052331.1, forward strand.
TGACCTCAACCCAGAGTCTCTCAGAGCGTTCAGTCAGCCCACTGACACCCCTATCAGACCACAGCAAAATCACAGTCTACATGGAACAGAGCAATACTCAACCATGAGTTATCAAAGCCTGAAAAAAACGACACGCTATTAAAAAACAACATCCAATCCCTCCTAGAGAACTTCCTGGACAAAATGTTTCCCTGCAATAGTGAAGGTGTAAACTTAGCAGAAGGAAGCCTGAACACTATATTTGACCTAACATTGCTAACATATTATAGCAGAAAACTTAAGAAAATGAACAACAATGACAAATGTTTTGATGAAGAATGTAAAAACTAAAGAAATAAATTGAGAAACCTGTCCAACCAAAAACATAGAGACCCAGAAAACCTGAGTCTACTCCTTCACTATGGTGAATCACTAAAACAATACAGAAATACACTACGGAAAAAGAAGGAACAGCACGTCAGAAATCACCTCAATGTAACTGAAGAATCCATAGAATCTAACCACTTCTGGGAATATGGGAAAACACTAAACGAACAACAACACAAAGAGTTATCTATTCAAAATGGAGATGTATGGGTAAACCACTTCTCCAATCTATTTGGCTCTATAACAAAGAACAAACAGCAAAAACATATACATGATCAAATATAAATCTTAGAATCAACTATTAAAGACTACCAGAACCCACTGGATTCTCCAATTACGTTGAATGAACTACAGGACAAAATACAAACCCTCCAACCCAAAAAGGTATGTGGTCCTAATAGTATCCTAAACCAGGCTGTAATGTAACAAAATGTGGGAAAAGTCAAGGGGTCTGAATACTTTCCCAATGCACTGTGTGTTTGTGTGTGTATGTTTGTGTGCACACACACACACACACACACAAATTAATTGGCAAAGGCAGTCTGCCTCACCCTGAAATTAAATGTTTGCTGATGATCTGGTTCTTCTGTCCCCAACTAAGGAGGGCCTACAGCAGCACCTAGATCTTCTGCACAGATTCTGCCAGACCTGGGTCCTGACAGACCTGGGCCCTGACAGACCTGGGGCCCTGACAGTAAATCTCAGTAAGACAAAAATAATGGTGTTCCAAAAAAGGTCCAGTTGCCAGGACAACAAATACAAAGTCTATCTAGATACAGTTTCCCTAGAGCACCCTAATAATTATACCTACCTCGGCATCAATACCACAGGTAACTTCCACAAGGCTGATCTGAGACACAATGGAATGAGGGCTTTCTATTTTAAATCAGTTCTAGAATCCATTCCCCTTCATGGTTGTGAGGTCTGGAGTCCACTCACCAACCAAGAATTCACTCAAATGGGACAAACACCCAATTGAGACTCTGCATGCAGAATTCTGCCAAAATATCCTTCATGTACAACGCAAAACCCCAAAACAGTGCACGCAGAGAAGAATTAGGACTATACCCTCTAATTATCAAAATGCCAGAAAAGAGCTGTTAAATTCTATAACCACCTAAAAAGGAAAGCGATGTCCACACATTCCACCACAAAGCCCTCACCTACAGAGAGATGAACCTGTACAGATTAAATGAGCATAGCCTTGCTATTGAGAGAGGCCAACATCGGCAGACCTGGCTCTTGAGAAGAGAAAGGCTGCCCACAGAAATGAGCTGGAAACTGAGCTGCACTTCCTAACCTCCTGCCAAAGGTATGACCATATTAGAGACACGTATTTCCCACAGATCTTAAAAACATTTTTAAAAAGTCTAACATTGATAAACTCCAATATCTGTGAGGTGAAATACCGCAATGTGCATCACAGCAGCAAGATTTGAAAACAGGGCAACCGGTGGAGCACAAACATTGTAAATACCACCAATATTTATCTGTTTATTTATTATCCCCCACTATTCCTACTACAACTATTTCCATATTGCCAAAACACAGTACACGGTAGATAACATGACATGTGAAACATCTTTATCCTTTGTGAGTGTTATTATCACTGTTAATGTGTTCATGTTTAGTTGTTTCTTCCCACTTTTGTTTTGTTTATTTCAGTTGCTTCGGCAACATAAAACATACAGTATGTTTCCCATGCTAATAAAGCCCAATTAAATAGAGCGTATGTTGACATTATCACAAGTCTTTGATTTCGGACAAAAAAATGGCGTTACCATAATCAGTGAATCAATTGTCCGAACCATAATCAGTGAACCATAAACTGTGAATCAATTGTCTAACCATAATCAGTGAATCATAATCGTTGAATCAATTGTCTAACCATAATCAGTGAATCAATTGTCTAACCATAATCAGTGAACCATAATCAGTGAATCAATTGTCCGAACCATAATCAGTGAACCATAAAATGTGAATCAATTGTCTAACCATAATCAGTGAATCAATTGTCTAACCATAATCTGTGAACCATGATCAGTGAATCAATTGTCTAACCATAATCAGTGAACCATAAACAGTGAATCAATTGTCTAACCATAATCTGTGAACCATGATCAGTGAATCAATTGTCTAACCATAATCAGTGAACCATAAACAGTGAATCAATTGTCGAACCATAATCTGTGAACCATAAACAGTGAATCAATTGTCTAACCATAATCTGTGAACCATGATCAGTGAATCAATTGTCTAACCATAATCAGTGAACCATAAACAGTGAATCAATTGTCTAACCATAATCAGTTCCAACAAATGAATTGTTTTAAGAACTTGGTATAATTGATCTTTTATTCCTACAGGAGATTAAAGATCTATAGGACAGGTCTCTAAAAACATCAAGAAATAGCGGGCAACAAGTTTCTATAGAGGACAAGCTGAAAGGCTTCAAAGAGTTGAAATAAAGAAAATATATGTGCAGATTTACCTCCTAATTTAGGATAATCTGCACTGTCCTGGACGGGTTTTGGTTCTGTGTGAATATGATCCACTTAATACAGGCTGACTCTGTTAAGGAATGAGAGGGAGGAGGTTCACTGAACTAGTACGGTCCCTCCCAAATGTTTATGACCGACCAGGTCCCTTCAGAACCACAACCAGAATCAGCTTTATGACCGACCAGGTCCCTTCAGAACCACAATCAGAATCAGCTTTATGACCGACCAGGTCCCTTCAGAACCACAATCAGCTTTATGACCAACCAGGTCCCTTCAGAACCACAATCAGAATCAGCTTTATGACCGACCAGGTCCCTTCAGAACCACAATCAGCTTTATGACCGACCAGGTCCCTTCAGAACCACAATCAGCTTTATGACCAACCAGGTCCCTTCAGAACCACAATCAGCTTTATGACCGACCAGGTCCCTTCAGAACCACAATCAGAATCAGCTTTATGACCGACCAGGTCCCTTCAGAACCACAATCAGAATCAGCTTTATGACCGACCAGGTCCCTTCAGAACCACAATCAGCTTTATGACCAACCAGGTCCCTTCAGAACCACAATCAGCTTTATGACCGACCAGGTCCCTTCAGAACCACAATCAGAATCAGCTTTATGACCGACCAGGTCCCTTCAGAACCACAATCAGAATCAGCTTTATGACCGACCAGGTCCCTTCAGAACCACAATCAGCTTTATGACCAACCAGGTCCCTTCAGAACCACAATCAGAATCAGCTTTATGACCGACCAGGTCCCTTCAAAACCACAATCAGCTTTATGACCGACCAGGTCCCTTCAGAACCACAATCAGCTTTATGACCGACCAGGTCCCTTCAGAACCACAAGCAGCTTTATGACCGACCAGGTCCCTTCAGAACCACAAATCAGCTTTATGACCAACCAGGTCCCTTCAGAACCACAATCAGCTTTATGACCGACCAGGTCCCTTCAGAACCACAATCAGCTTTATGACCGACCAGGTCCCTTCAGAACCACAATCAGCTTTATGACCAACCAGGTCCCTTCAGAACCACAATCAGCTTTATGACCGACCAGGTCCTTTCAGAACCACAATCAGCTTTATGACCAACCAGGTCCCTTCAGAACCACAATCAGCTTTATGACCGACCAGGTCCCTTCAGAACCACAATCAGCTTTATGACCGACCAGGTCCCTTCAGAACCACAATCAGCTTTCTGACCAACCAGGTCCCTTCAGAACCACAATCAGCTTTATGACCGACCAGGTCCCTTCAGAACCACAATCAGAATCAGCTTTATGACCGACCAGGTCCCTTCAGAACCACAATCAGCTTTATGACCGACCAGGTCCCTTCAGAACCACAATCAGCTTTATGACCGACCAGGTCCCTTCAGAACCACAATCAGCTTTATGACCGACCAGGTCCCTTCAGAACCACAATCAGCTTTATGACCGACCAGGTCCCTTCAGAACCACAATCAGAATCAGCTTTATGACCGACCAGGTCCCTTCAGAACCACAATCAGCTTTATGACCGACCAGGTCCCTTCAGAACCACAATCAGCTTTATGACCGACCAGGTCCCTTCAAAACCACAATCAGCTTTATGACCGACCAGGTCCCTTCAGAACCACAATCAGCTTTATGACCGACCAGGTCCCTTCAGAACCACAATCAGCTTTATGACCAACCAGGTCCCTTCAGAACCACAATCAGCTTTATGACCGACCAGGTCCCTTCAGAACCACAATCAGCTTTATGACCGACCAGGTCCCTTCAGAACCACAATCAGCTTTATGACCAACCAGGTCCCTTCAGAACCACAACCAGCTTTATGACCGACCAGGTCCCTTCAGAACCACAATCAGCTTTATGACCGACCAGGTCCCTTCAGAACCACAATCAGCTTTATGACCGACCAGGTCCCTTCAGAACCACAATCACAATCAGCTTTATGACCGACCAGGTCCCTTCAGAACCACAACCACAATCAGCTTTATGACCGACCAGGTCCCTTCAGAACCACAATCAGCTTTATGACCGACCAGGTCCCTTCAGAACCACAATCAGCTTTATGACCGACCAGGTCCCTTCAGAACCACAATCAGCTTTATGACCGACCAGGTCCCTTCAGAACCACAATCAGCTTTATGACCAACCAGGTCCCTTCAGAACCACAATCAGCTTTATGACCGACCAGGTCCCTTCAGAACCACAATCAGCTTTATGACCGACCAGGTCCCTTCAGAACCACAATCAGAATCAGCTTTATGACCAACCAGGTCCCTTCAGAACCACAATCAGCTTTATGACCAACCAGGTCCCTTCAGAACCACAATCAGCTTTATGACCGACCAGGTCCCTTCAGAACCACAATCAGCTTTATGACCAACCAGGTCCCTTCAGAACCACAATCAGCTTTATGACCAACCAGGTCCCTTCAGAACCACAATCACAATCAGCTTTATGACCGACCAGGTCCCTTCAGAACCACAATCAGAATCAGCTTTATGACCAACCAGGTCCCTTCAGAACCAGAATCAGCTTTATGACCAACCAGGTCCCTTCAGAACCACAATCACAATCAGCTTTATGACCGACGAGGTCCCTTCAGAACCACAATCAGAATCAGCTTTATGACCAACCAGGTCCCTTCAGAACCACAATCAGCTTTATGACCAACCAGGTCCTTTCAGAACCACAATCACAATCAGCTTTATGACCGACCAGGTCCCTTCAGAACCACAATCAGCTTTATGACCAACCAGGTCCCTTCAGAACCACAATCAGAATCAGCTTTATGACCGACCAGGTCCCTTCAGAACCACAATCAGCTTTATGACCGACCAGGTCCCTACAGAACCACAATCAGAATCAGCTTTATGACCGACCAGGTCCCTTCAGAACCACAATCAGCTTTATGACCAACCAGGTCCCTTCAGAACCACAATCAGCTTTATGACCAACCAGGTCCCTTCAGAACCACAATCAGAATCAGCTTTATGACCAACCAGGTCCCTTCAGAATCACAACCACAATCAGCTTTATGACCAACCAGGTCCCTTCAGAACCACAATCAGCTTTATGACCGACCAGGTCCCTTCAGAACCACAATCAGCTTTATGACCGACCAGGTCCCTTCAGAACCACAATCAGCTTTATGACCGACCAGGTCCCTTCAGAACCACAATCAGCTTTATGACCGACCAGGTCCCTTCAGAACCACAATCAGCTTTATGACCGACCAGGTCCCTTCAGAACCACAATCAGCTTTATGACCGACCAGGTCCCTTCAGAACCACAATCAGCTTTATGACCGACCAGGTCCCTTCAGAACCACAATCAGCTTTATGACCGACCAGGTCCCTTCAAAACCACAATCAGCTTTATGACCGACCAGGTCCCTTCAGAACCACAATCACAATCAGCTTTATGACCGACCAGGTCCCTTCAGAACCACAATCAGCTTTATGACCGACCAGGTCCCTTCAGAACCACAATCAGCTTTATGACCGACCAGGTCCCTTCAGAACCACAATCAGAATCAGCTTTATGACCGACAAGGTCCCTTCAGAACCACAATCAGCTTTATGACCGACCAGGTCCCTTCAGAACCACAATCAGCTTTATGACCGACCAGGTCCCTTCAGAACCACAATCAGCTTTATGACCGACCAGGTCCCTTCAGAACCACAATCAGCTTTATGACCGACCAGGTCCCTTCAGAACCACAATCAGCTTTATGACCGACCAGGTCCCTTCAGAACCACAATCAGCTTTATGACCGACCAGGTCCCTTCAGAACCACAATCAGCTTTATGACCGACCAGGTCCCTTCAGAACCACAATCAGCTTTATGACCGACCAGGTCCCTTCAGAACCACAATCAGCTTTATGACCGACCAGGTCCCTTCAGAACCACAATCAGCTTTATGACCAACCAGGTCCCTTCAGAACCACAATCAGCTTTATGACCGACCAGGTCCCTTCAGAACCACAATCAGAATCAGCTTTATGACCGACCAGGTCCCTTCAGAACCACAATCACAATCAGCTTTATGACCGACCAGGTCCCTTCAGAACCAGAATCAGCTTTATGACCGACCAGGTCCCTTCAGAACCACAATCAGAATCAGCTTTATGACCGACCAGGTCCCTTCAGAACCACAATCAGCTTTATGACCGACCAGGTCCCTTCAGAACCACAATCAGCTTTATGACCGACCAGGTCCCTTCAGAACCACAATCAGCTTTATGACCGACCAGGTCCCTTCAGAACCACAATCAGCTTTATGACCGACCAGGTCCCTTCAGAACCACAATCAGCTTTATGACCAACCAGGTCCCTTCAGAACCACAATCACAATCAGCTTTATGACCGACCAGGTCCCTTCAGAACCACAATCACAATCAGCTTTATGACCGACCAGGTCCCTTCAGAACCACAATCAGAATCAGCTTTATGACCGACCAGGTCCCTTCAGAACCAGAATCAGCTTTATGACCGACCAGGTCCCTTCAGAACCACAATCAGCTTTATGACCGACCAGGTCCCTTCAGAACCACAATCACAATCAGCTTTATGACCGACCAGGTCCCTTCAGAACCACAATCAGCTTTATGACCAACCAGGTCCCTTCAGAACCACAATCAGAATCAGCTTTATGACCAACCAGGTCCCTTCAGAACCACAAGCAGCTTTATGACCAACCAGGTCCCTTCAGAACCACAATCAGCTTTATGACCGACCAGGTCCCTTCAGAACCACAAATCAGCTTTATGACCGACCAGGTCCCTTCAAAACCACAATCAGAATCAGCTTTATGACCGACCAGGTCCCTTCAAAACCACAATCAGAATCAGCTTTATGACCGACCAGGTCCCTTCAAAACCACAATCAGCTTTATGACCGACCAGGTCCCTACAGAACCACAATCAGAATCAGCTTTATGACCGACCAGGTCCCTTCAGAACCACAATCAGCTTTATGACCGACCAGGTCCCTGCAGAACCACAATCAGCTTTATGACCGACCAGGTCCCTTCAGAACCACAATCAGCTTTATGACCGACCAGGTCCCTTCAGAACCACAATCAGCTTTATGACCGACCAGGTCCCTTCAAAACCACAATCAGCTTTATGACCGACCAGGTCCATTCAGAACCACAATCAGAATCAGCTTTATGACCGACCAGGTCCCTTCAGAACCACAATCAGAATCAGCTTTATGACCAACCAGGTCCCTTCAGAACCACAATCAGCTTTATGACCGACCAGGTCCCTTCAGAACCACAATCAGCTTTATGACCGACCAGGTCCCTTCAGAACCACAATCACAATCAGCTTTATGACCGACCAGGTCCCTTCAGAACCACAATCAGCTTTATGACCGACCAGGTCCCTTCAGAACCACAATCAGCTTTATGACCGACCAGGTCCCTTCAGAACCACAATCAGCTTTATGACCGACCAGGTCCCTTCAGAACCACAATCAGCTTTATGACCGACCAGGTCCCTTCAGAACCACAATCAGCTTTATGACCGACCAGGTCCCTTCAGAACCACAATCAGAATCAGCTTTATGACCGACCAGGTCCTTTCAGAACCACAATCACAATCAGCTTTATGACCGACCAGGTCCCTTCAGAACCACAATCACAATCAGCTTTATGACCGACCAGGTCCCTTCAGAACCAGAATCAGCTTTATGACCGACCAGGTCCCTTCAGAACCACAATCACAATCAGCTTTATGACCGACCAGGTCCCTTCAGAACCAGAATCAGCTTTATGACCGACCAGGTCCCTTCAGAACCAGAATCAGCTTTATGACCGACCAGGTCCCTTCAGAACCACAATCAGCTTTATGACCAACCAGGTCCCTTCAGAACCACAATCACAATCAGCTTTATGACCGACCAGGTCCCTTCAGAACCAGAATCAGCTTTATGACCGACCAGGTCCCTTCAGAACCACAATCAGCTTTATGACCGACCAGGTCCCTTCAGAACCACAATCACAATCAGCTTTATGACCGACCAGGTCCCTTCAGAACCACAATCAGCTTTATGACCAACCAGGTCCCTTCAGAACCACAATCAGAATCAGCTTTATGACCAACCAGGTCCCTTCAGAACCACAAGCAGCTTTATGACCAACCAGGTCCCTTCAGAACCACAATCAGCTTTATGACCGACCAGGTCCCTTCAGAACCACAATCACAATCAGCTTTATGACCGACCAGGTCCCTTCAGAACCACAATCAGCTTTATGACCGACCAGGTCCCTACAGAACCACAATCAGCTTTATGACCGACCAGGTCCCTGCAGAACCACAATCAGCTTTATGACCGACCAGGTCCCTTCAGAACCACAATCAGCTTTATGACCGACCAGGTCCCTGCAGAACCACAATCAGAATCAGCTTTATGACCGACCAGGTCCCTTCAGAACCACAATCAGCTTTATGACCGACCAGGTCCCTTCAGAACCACAATCAGAATCAGCTTTATGACCGACCAGGTCCCTTCAAAACCACAATCACAATCAGCTTTATGACCAACCAGGTCCCTTCAGAACCACAATCAGAATCAGCTTTATGACCGACCAGGTCCCTTCAGAACCACAAGCAGCTTTATGACCGACCAGGTCCCTTCAGAACCACAATCAGCTTTATGACCAACCAGGTCCCTTCAGAACCACAATCAGCTTTATGACCGACCAGGTCGCTTCAGAACCACAATCAGCTTTATGACCGACCAGGTCCCTTCAGAACCACAATCAGCTTTATGACCGACCAGGTCCCTTCAGAACCACAATCAGCTTTATGACCGACCAGGTCCCTGCAGAACCACAATCAGAATCAGCTTTATGACCGACCAGGTCCCTTCAGAACCACAATCAGCTTTATGACCGACCAGGTCCCTTCAGAACCACAATCAGAATCAGCTTTATGACCGACCAGGTCCCTTCAAAACCACAATCAGCTTTATGACCGACCAGGTCCCTTCAGAACCACAATCACAAACAGCTTTATGACCGACCAGGTCCCTTCAGAACCACAATCAGCTTTATGACCGACCAGGTCCCTTCAGAACCACAATCAGCTTTATGACCGACCAGGTCCCTTCAGAACCACAATCAGCTTTATGACCGACCAGGTCCCTTCAGAACCACAATCAGCTTTATGACCGACCAGGTCCCTTCAGAACCACAATCAGCTTTATGACCGACCAGGTCCCTTCAGAACCACAATCAGAATCAGCTTTATGACCGACCAGGTCCCTTCAGAACCACAATCAGAATCAGCTTTATGACCGACCAGGTCCTTTCAGAACCACAATCAGAATCAGCTTTATGACCGACCAGGTCCCTACAGAACCACAATCAGCTTTATGACCGACCAGGTCCCTACAGAACCACAATCAGCTTTATGACCGACCAGGTCCCTTCAGAACCACAATCAGCTTTATGACCGACCAGGTCCCTTCAGAACCACAATCAGCTTTATGACCAACCAGGTCCCTTCAGAACCACAATCAGCTTTATGACCGACCAGGTCCCTTCAGAACCACAATCAGCTTTATGACCGACCAGGTCCCTTCAGAACCACAATCAGCTTTATGACCGACCAGGTCCCTTCAGAACCACAATCAGAATCAGCTTTATGACCAACCAGGTCCCTTCAGAACCACAATCAGCTTTATGACCGACCAGGTCCCTACAGAACCACAATCAGCTTTATGACCGACCAGGTCCCTTCAGAACCACAACCAGCTTTATGACCGACCAGGTCCCTTCAGAACCACAACCAGCTTTATGACCGACCAGGTCCCTTCAGAACCACAATCAGCTTTATGACCGACCAGGTCCTTTCAGAACCACAATCAGCTTTATGACCGACCAGGTCCCTTCAGAACCACAATCAGCTTTATGACCGACCAGGTCCCTACAGAACCACAATCAGCTTTATGACCGACCAGGTCCCTTCAGAACCACAACCAGCTTTATGACCGACCAGGTCCCTTCAGAACCACAACCAGCTTTATGACCGACCAGGTCCCTTCAGAACCACAATCAGCTTTATGACCAACCAGGTCCCTTCAGAACCACAATCAGCTTTATGACCGACCAGGTCCCTTCAGAACCACAATCACAATCAGCTTTATGACCAACCAGGTCCCTACAGAACCACAATCAGCTTTATGACCAACCAGGTCCCTTCAGAACCACAATCACAATCAGCTTTATGACCGACCAGGTCCCTTCAGAACCACAATCAGAATCAGCTTTATGACCAACCAGGTCCCTTCAGAACCAGAATCAGCTTTATGACCGACCAGGTTCCTACAGAACCACAATCAGCTTCATGACCGACCAGGTCCCTTCAGAACCAGAATCAGCTTTATGACCGACCAGGTTCCTACAGAACCACAATCAGCTTTATGACCAACCAGGTCCCTTCAGAACCAGAATCAGCTTTATGACCAACCAGGTCCCTTCAGAACCACAATCAGCTTTATGACCGACCAGGTCCCTTCAGAACCACAATCACAATCAGCTTTATGACCAACCAGGTCCCTTCAGAACCACAACCAGAATCAGCTTTATGACCAACCAGGTCCCTTCAGAACCACAATCACAATCAGCTTTATGACCAACCAGGTCCCTTCAGAACCACAATCACAATCAGCTTTATGACCAACCAGGTCCCTTCAGAACCACAATCAGCTTTATGACCAACCAGGTCCCTTCAGAACCACAATCACAATCAGTTTTATGACCGACCAGGTCCCTTCAGAACCACAATCAGAATCAGCTTTATGACCGACCAGGTCCCTTCAGAACCACAATCAGAATCAGCTTTATGACCGACCAGGTCCCTTCAGAACCACAATCAGAATCAGCTTTATGACCAACCAGGTCCCTTCAGAATCACAACCACAATCAGCTTTATGACCAACCAGGTCCCTTCAGAACCACAATCAGCTTTATGACCGACCAGGTTCCTACAGAACCACAATCAGCTTTATGACCGACCAGGTCCCTTCAGAACCACAATCAGCTTTATGACCGACCAGGTCCCTTCAGAACCACAATCAGCTTTATGACCGACCAGGTCCCTTCAGAACCACAATCAGCTTTATGACCGACCAGGTCCCTTCAGAACCACAATCAGAATCAGCTTTATGACCAACCAGGTCCCTTCAGAACCACAACCACAATCAGCTTTATGACCAACCAGGTCCCTTCAGAACCACAATCAGCTTTATGACCGACCAGGTCCCTTCAGAACCACAATCAGCTTTATGACCGACCAGGTCCCTTCAGAACCACAATCAGCTTTATGACCGACCAGGTCCCTTCAGAACCACAATCAGCTTTATGACCGACCAGGTCCCTTCAGAACCACAATCAGCTTTATGACCGACCAGGTCCCTTCAGAACCACAATCAGCTTTATGACCGACCAGGTCCCTTCAAAACCACAATCAGCTTTATGACCGACCAGGTCCCTTCAGAACCACAATCACAATCAGCTTTATGACCGACCAGGTCCCTTCAGAACCACAATCAGCTTTATGACCGACCAGGTCCCTTCAGAACCACAATCAGCTTTATGACCGACCAGGTCCCTTCAGAACCACAATCAGAATCAGCTTTATGACCGACAAGGTCCCTTCAGAACCACAATCAGCTTTATGACCGACCAGGTCCCTTCAGAACCACAATCAGCTTTATGACCGACCAGGTCCCTTCAGAACCACAATCAGCTTTATGACCGACCAGGTCCCTTCAGAACCACAATCAGCTTTATGACCGACCAGGTCCCTTCAGAACCACAATCAGCTTTATGACCGACCAGGTCCCTTCAGAACCACAATCAGCTTTATGACCGACCAGGTCCCTTCAGAACCACAATCAGCTTTATGACCGACCAGGTCCCTTCAGAACCACAATCAGCTTTATGACCGACCAGGTCCCTTCAGAACCACAATCAGCTTTATGACCGACCAGGTCCCTTCAGAACCACAATCAGCTTTATGACCGACCAGGTCCCTTCAGAACCACAATCAGCTTTATGACCAACCAGGTCCCTTCAGAACCACAATCAGCTTTATGACCGACCAGGTCCCTTCAGAACCACAATCAGAATCAGCTTTATGACCGACCAGGTCCCTTCAGAACCACAATCACAATCAGCTTTATGACCGACCAGGTCCCTTCAGAACCAGAATCAGCTTTATGACCGACCAGGTCCCTTCAGAACCACAATCAGAATCAGCTTTATGACCGACCAGGTCCCTTCAGAACCACAATCAGCTTTATGACCGACCAGGTCCCTTCAGAACCACAATCAGCTTTATGACCGACCAGGTCCCTTCAGAACCACAATCAGCTTTATGAACCGACCAGGTCCCTTCAGAACCACAATCAGCTTTATGACCGACCAGGTCCCTTCAGAACCACAATCAGCTTTATGACCAACCAGGTCCCTTCAGAACCACAATCACAATCAGCTTTATGACCGACCAGGTCCCTTCAGAACCACAATCACAATCAGCTTTATGACCGACCAGGTCCCTTCAGAACCACAATCAGAATCAGCTTTATGACCGACCAGGTCCCTTCAGAACCAGAATCAGCTTTATGACCGACCAGGTCCCTTCAGAACCACAATCAGCTTTATGACCGACCAGGTCCCTTCAGAACCACAATCACAATCAGCTTTATGACCGACCAGGTCCCTTCAGAACCACAAATCAGCTTTATGACCGACCAGGTCCCTTCAGAACCACAATCAGAATCAGCTTTATGACCAACCAGGTCCCTTCAGAACCACAAGCAGCTTTATGACCAACCAGGTCCCTTCAGAACCACAATCAGCTTTATGACCGACCAGGTCCCTTCAGAACCACAAATCAGCTTTATGACCGACCAGGTCCCTTCAAAACCACAATCAGAATCAGCTTTATGACCGACCAGGTCCCTTCAAAACCACAATCAGAATCAGCTTTATGACCGACCAGGTCCCTTCAAAACCACAATCAGCTTTATGACCGACCAGGTCCCTACAGAACCACAATCAGAATCAGCTTTATGACCGACCAGGTCCCTTCAGAACCACAATCAGCTTTATGACCGACCAGGTCCCTGCAGAACCACAATCAGCTTTATGACCGACCAGGTCCCTTCAGAACCACAATCAGCTTTATGACCGACCAGGTCCCTTCAGAACCACAATCAGCTTTATGACCGACCAGGTCCCTTCAAACCACAATCAGCTTTATGACCGACCAGGTCCATTCAGAACCACAATCAGAATCAGCTTTATGACCGACCAGGTCCCTTCAGAACCACAATCAGAATCAGCTTTATGACCAACCAGGTCCCTTCAGAACCACAATCAGCTTTATGACCGACCAGGTCCCTTCAGAACCACAATCAGCTTTATGACCGACCAGGTCCCTTCAGAACCACAATCACAATCAGCTTTATGACCGACCAGGTCCCTTCAGAACCACAATCAGCTTTATGACCGACCAGGTCCCTTCAGAACCACAATCAGCTTTATGACCGACCAGGTCCCTTCAGAACCACAATCAGCTTTATGACCGACCAGGTCCCTTCAGAACCACAATCAGCTTTATGACCGACCAGGTCCCTTCAGAACCACAATCAGCTTTATGACCGACCAGGTCCCTTCAGAACCACAATCAGAATCAGCTTTATGACCGACCAGGTCCTTTCAGAACCACAATCACAATCAGCTTTATGACCGACCAGGTCCCTTCAGAACCACAATCACAATCAGCTTTATGACCGACCAGGTCCCTTCAGAACCAGAATCAGCTTTATGACCGACCAGGTCCCTTCAGAACCACAATCACAATCAGCTTTATGACCGACCAGGTCCCTTCAGAACCAGAATCAGCTTTATGACCGACCAGGTCCCTTCAGAACCAGAATCAGCTTTATGACCGACCAGGTCCCTTCAGAACCACAATCAGCTTTATGACCAACCAGGTCCCTTCAGAACCACAATCACAATCAGCTTTATGACCGACCAGGTCCCTTCAGAACCAGAATCAGCTTTATGACCGACCAGGTCCCTTCAGAACCACAATCAGCTTTATGACCGACCAGGTCCCTTCAGAACCACAATCACAATCAGCTTTATGACCGACCAGGTCCCTTCAGAACCACAATCAGCTTTATGACCAACCAGGTCCCTTCAGAACCACAATCAGAATCAGCTTTATGACCAACCAGGTCCCTTCAGAACCACAAGCAGCTTTATGACCAACCAGGTCCCTTCAGAACCACAATCAGCTTTATGACCGACCAGGTCCCTTCAGAACCACAATCACAATCAGCTTTATGACCGACCAGGTCCCTTCAGAACCACAATCAGCTTTATGACCGACCAGGTCCCTACAGAACCACAATCAGCTTTATGACCGACCAGGTCCCTGCAGAACCACAATCAGCTTTATGACCGACCAGGTCCCTTCAGAACCACAATCAGCTTTATGACCGACCAGGTCCCTGCAGAACCACAATCAGAATCAGCTTTATGACCGACCAGGTCCCTTCAGAACCACAATCAGCTTTATGACCGACCAGGTCCCTTCAGAACCACAATCAGAATCAGCTTTATGACCGACCAGGTCCCTTCAAAACCACAATCACAATCAGCTTTATGACCAACCAGGTCCCTTCAGAACCACAATCAGAATCAGCTTTATGACCGACCAGGTCCCTTCAGAACCACAAGCAGCTTTATGACCGACCAGGTCCCTTCAGAACCACAATCAGCTTTATGACCAACCAGGTCCCTTCAGAACCACAATCAGCTTTATGACCGACCAGGTCCCTCAAAACCACAATCAGCTTTATGACCGACCAGGTCCCTACAGAACCACAATCAGAATCAGCTTTATGACCGACCAGGTCCCTTCAGAAACCACAATCAGCTTTATGACCGACCAGGTCCTGCAGAACCACAATCAGCTTTATGACGACCAGGTCCCTTCAGAACCACAATCAGCTTTATGACCGACCAGGTCCCTTCAGAACCACAATCAGCTTTATGACCGACCAGGTCCCTTCAAACACACAATCAGCTTTATGACCGACCAGGTCCATTCAGAACCACAATCAGAATCAGCTTTATGACCGACCAGGTCCCTTCAGAACCACAATCAGAATCAGCTTTATGACCGAACCAGGTCCCTCAGAACCACAATCAGCTTTATGACGACCAGGTCCCTTCAGAACCACAATCAGCTTTATGACCGACCAGGTCCCTTCAGAACACAATCACAATCAGCTTCCTTATTGACCGACCAGGTCCCTTCAGAACCACAATCAGCTTTATGACCGACCAGGTCCCTCAGAACCACAATCAGCTTTATGACCGACCAGGTCCCTTCAGAACCACAATCAGCTTTATGACCGACCAGGTCCCTTCAGAACCACAATCAGCTTTATGACCGACCAGGTCCCTTCAGAACCACAATCAGCTTTATGACCGACCAGGTCCCTTCAGAACCACAATCAGAATCAGCTTATGACCGACCATGTCCTTT